>NW_024582555.1:170742-229810 GCF_018398535.1 Haplochromis burtoni | reverse complement strand
TCCATCAGTTCCTGAAAGAAGTATCTGGCTTCCTGGCTGCAAAGTGTGTTCCCCAGCTAGTTGTTAACTTTGGCTGTATGTTGTTCTGTGCTGGTCAAGCAACATAGATATGGCTTTTAAGCTTCTCGCTGGAAACAGCTGTCAGTTTTGGCTGAAAATGTTCAGTCAAACCAAAATGCTGCATAAAGGAGAGCTGAGAGCAATTACAGAGATTCTCTGTGGATTTCTGACAACAAACATCTCTAATTTTGCACACAGTCATTTGAATCATTGTCAGTACAAACATTTTCCATTGAAGTACCTTTAATTCTTTATGAGTCACTTCTTGCGGTGCTGCTCAGCTGGCAACCTCGGCCCCCGCGCCGCTGCTTTTATTATTTTGACTAATTTGTGGTCATTGTGTGTCTGAGTCTAGTTTTAAGTCCTGCTGCAGTTTTTCTAATGTGTTCATTGGAAAGTATTGCCTATAGATGTGAGTACAGTAGTATTTGACTGTTTAATTTGTGTACAAAACCGCTTTTTTCCACATGTGGTCTTCTTTTTCCTTTTAATACACAGTACTCTCTGACTTACTTGATGCATAGTATTAGGGATGCAAATTGTTTGTGTCTGTTCTGTGTCATGAGGACTCTGAATCCACTGTATATTGTATTCATGTTCAATCACTTTAAGACTCTCTTTTTCAAAAATGATGGTGGCAGAGACCCGTGTCCTGCCCAGGTTTGAATCCAGGATCCTCTTACAGTGGTATAAGAGGAATTTCAACCCAAGCGCTGAGCTTCCATGTTGACCCCGGTTTTGCCTTAGTGACAATAAAGCAACTTATCTCTCATCTTAATTTTAAAGTTTTGTGTATTGTGAGCTCAAAAACTAAACTTTCACTCACCTTTGTTGAACTGGGGTGAAGGCAGAAAGCCTGGCAAAGCTGTCTTAAAGCTAGAAACCACTGGAAAAGAAAAAGACAGTGTTAACTAATCCCGTAATATTTCCTCAAGACATGCTAGAAGGAATTTTTAAAGCAGCTCCATTCAGGTACCAATCCTTGAACGAGGTCATCAGAATTTGTGTAGGACAAGAACTGAGAATTGGTCACTTTCTCCATACACCTCAAAACAAATCTCATCCTTTCCTCTCGCTGAATCCACCCACCTATCTTTGTCTCTGACACTGACAGCATTATTTAAATGTGGCCACTGTCAGCACGAACATGAGGTCGCCTTTTTAATCAGCTTACGGTTCACAGGGCCTCTGGCGCCAGTGAAAGAAACACCCTCTCATCTTGTGGCACAAATAGGGAAGCCCTTATGCCCCGTTGCCATTGCCAATATATTCGAACCGTGATGATGTTCCCACACAAATATTCCATGTTTAACGCAGCATCCAAGACTCACAGTGTATGAATGGAAGAGGAAACCTGTGTTCTATCACTCTTAAAAGGCAGCCGGCTTAAAGTAAACGAGAAAAAGTCTCTTGACGCACCCCACCACGAAGGTTAGAGCTCTTAACACCCCTTCATGTTTGAGTATTTCTTCTGCAGACTGCCCACATCTTTTTCTTTTTCTTTTTTTTGCTTCTTTTTTTAACTTATGATGTTGTATTTTAACGGCATGAGGCGGGCTCTGATTGCAAAGATAACTGAAATGTTAATTTAAATGGCCATTTCCATTTCGATAATTAAAGCAAACACCACCTAAAGGACCTCTTGAAGCAATCCCATAACATCCACAAGTGTTTCTTAAATATGTGTAATATATGCACTGAAGTTTGTTATAAATGAGGTTTTCTTTACTAAGTGTCCCAGTCTATTTTTGTATGTCAAAGCACATGATTGACTGCACAGCAAAAGAAAACAACTTACTACGTGTGATGGTCAAGAGCATGGGTATTTATTCCAATTTGTCAATAAAAAAGGTGCTTGAATGTGACTTTTATCTTGCCCGTTGAACTTTTCCTGCAAATATGTAAATGTGTAAGTGCATAATTAGAGTCTAAGAGAAGTATAAACATCTTGAATTATTAAAACAGGTTCAGCTGCTGCAGCTACATTCATCAAAAGTGTGTTACTACAGATGTTTTCCTCTAATTTAGCATCTCTCAAATAAAAAACACAAGTACGGCCAAAGGAAAGAAGATGCTCACTCTGTCTGAAATTTGCATGATGTTTTTAACATGACAGAAATGAAGAATTTTATACTAAATATTTAACCAGCTGACTCCATCTTAGCAGGCACAGGTCACTCAATAAAGCAGAATCCTGTTCATAGCAAACTAATTCAACATCAACATCTCGCCCCACAATAATTTAAAACCTATCACTTCTTATTAAGTGTGCTATCTCTATATCTCTAATCTGAAAATCTCCCATTTACCTGGTAGTTTGTTGAAAACCTGGCATCAGATACAAGTTTATTTATGCATTAAATGTGGCAGGTCCAGCTCACAGCTGGGTGCATTTCATTCTATCAAAAGCTGCCTTTTTTGGTCTTTTTTCCTCCTTTTCAAATTCATTTTCACATCCACACTGTGTACACGGGGTGTGTGTGTGTGTGTGTGTGTGTGTGTGTGTGTGTGTGTGTGTGTGTGTGTGTGTGTGTGTGTGTGTGTGTGTGTGTGCATGCACTGGAAAAAAAACATTACTGTAAATGACCATCACACGGTGTTTTCATTTGACCCCTAAAACAGAAACACTCACTGAGGCTCACATTTGTCTTGTCAAAATATATGATTGGCCAATATTTCAAAACATCAGCTTCAAATGTCAATATGTACTGTAACACAAACCGTGAAGTGACTACATGTAGCTGCTGGACAACAGCCCACTTTGAGAAAGTGGTCAAGTGGGTGAAGGAGCATTTCCAAGTTTTCATTTTTAAGTTCAACATCAGATTCTTGCAAAACCAAGTCGCCCTGCGGTGATAATGAGATAACTTTCTTCTTAGGATTTAGCACCTTCAGCTCCTGAAAACTTGAAACTGGACATGCACACAAACCTAATCTGATGCTCAAAATATCCCGTTCTTAATAACCTTTGTAAAGTTAGTCGAAAGATCCAAAAATGTAGTCACGTTCAATAAATGCTGGCAAGAGAACGCTAAAAAAATGAGCTCACGTCTGCTGCATTATTAGATTCGAGCAGCGTGGGACGCGTGTTGCAAAGAATCATGGTTTCCCTCTCTGTTTTGACAGGGAGAGTTATGTCTCATAGGCACCAGATTCACCACCAAGCCTCATAAGCTTGTGGAGAACATTTAGGGCGCCACGGGGGCCTGTTGACCTAAGAGGAAGTTGGGAGAATAAAAGGTGACAAATTGTTTCGTAACTAAACAAAGATGTATGCAAACACTCTCTTGCTGAAACATAACTGATTATAAAAATGCTTGTTGGCAAAGGTGAGAAACTGCCAGGAAATAATTCATTTTGCTACCTTCTGTCTTTAATATTTATGCCAACCTTTGGACCGCTGCCACTCCAATTACAGGAAATGTAAGAGCAGTAGGTCTCCCTACACCAGCCTATGATGAATGGAGCACTATGTGGGGGGAAAACCAGCATGCTCGTTTTAGAGATGCAAAAATTAACCAAAAGTCTTTTTATAAGGCAATAAATGAAAGGCGGTGAATTTGAGCGAGAAGGGCTCGATTATGTGACGGGTCATGCAGGCAGCAATCGCATGTGGTAAAAGGAGTCAAGGCACCTTGTGCGCTGTGGCTGGCAAAGGTGCCACTTCTGGTCCATCCCAAACCCCCTCACCACACTATTCAATTCATGAGGCCAAAGCTCTTAGAGTCCCTCTTGGGATGAATGAGCACGTGCCTCCCTTCTCGTAATTAGAAGTTTCCCCCCCAGCCCAAATACTTATTTCTCTATCATCCATCACGGAGGTTGTTTCTCTACTTCTCGACTCGCTTGAATGTAAGTCGTACTTAACAAGTATGCCTTTATAAAATATTTCATGCTCCAACACCAACCTCTCTTCAGCTGATTTCAGTACAGTGGGCATATTGAATGTAAATGGCAGCGTGCATGAAGATATCTTCACACGCAGTCACACAGGCAAACAGAACCAAACTCCAAAATAAAGTGAAACATGCCATTGATATCCTCCCTCGTCCGGCACCTTGTCTGTTTCCTTGCCCTCAGGAGTGAGGATAAGAATGTGGCCTGTCATTTCATCAGCCGATCACCTTGGTGGTCTCTGGCAAAGCTGCTGTCAAGGAATCCCCTGGTGTGCTGCTGACCTCCTCCTCAAGCCTCCCCACTCATCTGCTGGAAGTGAAACAAGCCGTGCTGCCTCGGCTGGTCCTCCTGGCTGGTGAAACCTGAGCAGGTTGCTCACTTTGATGTGAGGGCAGGCAGGAAGAAGTGCCTCGTGGTAAATTCATTATCATGGAAAAGCAGTTTTTGTCACACTGCTGCTGGTGCAAAAAATCGATGAATCTTTGTGAAGGTTTATTCCAACTTGGGTCTCATTTTCACCATCACAGTAATTGTATAAGTGGCTGCAAGCAGTTAGCATATTTGTTATTGGTTTCTTTATTTAATAAGTCAGTGGTTTCCTCTGTAAGGTATCATAAAAGATGCCCATCATTACTACTTCTGTTTGTGCATTACTGCCACCAACTGTTAATCAGCAGAACGCCAACTACAGGATTGTTGATTTGAAAGACAGTTTGAGCTTCATAAAATGAAAAAAAGGATCTTTTATTGGACTTTATATTACTGCTGCTCAAATTCAGATCCTAGAAGTTGCATTGGAGATGAACAAACACGTCTCAAAGTACAAAAATAGTTAATAAACCTTTTATTACTTAACTTCATATTGAGCTTTCACAAAGAGGACTGACTCTGGGTCCTCTTTGTGTTCGGCTGATTTAATCTGTAATCTTTAGGAATATAACTGCATGTTCAGTTGATTCAGGTGATACAGGTGTCTATATGTGCTGCATCATGACCTGTACACAACCGTATTTTACAGCATATAAATTCCCTAGATAGGGTTCATCTATGTCTTGGCAGACTTGTATGTGGTGGGTTTTGGCACAGGTCAAACATTAGTTGGTGTATTTGCTACAAGAGCAGTTTATTTCTTTTCTTAACAGGCTGCACAGAGACTCGTGTTTCAAGGCAGCATTCCTAGAAAAAGAAATGTTCAGGTAGCTATAACAATTTAAACTTTAATCCCATTTAGTGTTTATGTACTTTCTTATTGGCCTAGAAACTATCCATGTGTGAGTGGTGTGTGTATGTGCGTGTCAGAGAGAGAGCAGGGAGAGTAGCCAAGGATCTGGCAGGTCACAAAGGCGGCTTTGTGAAGTAAGTTAATGAGTGTTTTGTGAATGTCTCTTGATGCTCTGCAGCTCTGCAACACCTCCATAGCACATCAGTTCAACTGTGTGTGTCTCTCTACAGTATGTGTGAATGGTGTTTGTAGGTATTTATAACTATTTATATCTTCTTTTAAGCAGTGATTTATAATGTTTGCTCACTGTTTAACTTTCAGTGGTTTTGGGGGTGTATGGAGGTTGGTGGGTTTTTAAGTTGATTCTTTTTTCTTTTCTTTTTTTACTATATAAGCCTGGGGTAAAATACTATGGAAACAACACAGATTGAACCAAAGTGCACACAGTTCCTTTCATGCTGCACATCTCCTCTACTCCTGTGGTCAAGTACCTTGCAGTTATTATAGCTTATTTGTTCAAGTGGTGAGGAAATATTAAATATCACAAGTTCTCTGCTGAGACTGGGCAATAATTATCAACAGATGTTTGCCAGTTGGGCAAATTGCATTTGCACATTGGTGTGTGTATGTGCACTTGTGTTTGTGTGTGTGTGTATCGTCTGTTGTGTGTGCGTGGTGGCATGCAGGACAGAGACTGAGGTGCATGAAAATGGAGAGGTTGTGTCATCATGAAGCTGATTGAAGGTTCCCAATGCATCTGTGCTTATGACAAGAGGAAGAGGAGGAATAAATGAGATGGAAAGTTTGGAGAATAGAGGCTCTGAGTGGCAGCCATTGGACGCCTCAGGTGACCAATAGTTGGACGTGCTGTGTAGGATCAGTGTGAAGTTAACAACTCAATTTTTTCCACTTTCCAGATTATCTTAACCCTTCCTGAGTAAGTCGGATGACTAATGTGAACCTTGTGTCAGACTGATGTGGATTCCTCACCTCTAGAAGAGAAAGACAAACGTTTCAGGATATTTGAAGACCAAATTATCATGAATACAGTGAGAAACCTACTATTTTTGTGGTGGATTTTTGAATTTCTCCATTTTTGATTACAACTTTTGTCAAGTCTTAAACCTCACATAATTATGTAACATTACACGCTTTGTTTAACCACTTTTCATGCCATTATTTTCAAAATATCAGAACCAGTGTATCTGCTGCTATATCCCACCAGTTGGAACACAAAAATCAATGCTCCATCACTAGAGCTATAGTTAGACTGATAAAAACATAATTTTTGAATGACTTAGCAAGTTGTTTCTTCTCCTCTAAAGAAAACCGCTTCTTAACTTTAAGCTTTTATCTTGGCCTTCTTTGAACTCTGGACTCCTTGGATGATTGGACAACACAGACATAAAACATGTACTTCTGTCTGTTTTACCTTTTTCTATGGCCGCCTGAGCAGATTGCACTCAGTGCTTTTGATTCCACCAGGCTCTCTGTTCTTTGTTGAAAGTAGGATTGTATCAATATTTTTAAAGAGCTGGCATCAAGCTGTCCAAAGTAGATGAGGAGGACAGGGAGTCAGACACTGTGTTCCTACTGTGTACAGAGTAAGTAGGAAGCCACTTCTCCGTGCTCCATGGCATCACTGAACTTGTACCAGTTTCGTCATCCTGGTGAGCATCTGAAATGTTTCTGCTGCCATCCTGTGTTTCCTTGAGTCGCCCTGTAAGATCTGGTTCCTCGCCTGTTCTGCTCACCTACTATGTCAGAGACTCCTGCTATGTTCCTTCGTCCTGTTACTTTGAATCTTTGTTCATCCAATAAAGCTTGTTAAAGTCTTATTACTGTTTTTGATTGTGTCTGCATTTGGGTCCACTCCCACATACTGGACTCTGGGTCCTCCTGACACAGTGGCTGAAATGTTACTTCAGCTACTGCGAGGGCCATTTCTGCTTGGTCTTTCTGTACCTTACAGTTGCCACCGAGTACCACACAGCTCCACACAGCAGCTTAACAATGGAGGTGTGGAACATGGTCCACAAAACTCTTTGGACCTTCACCCCTGAATGCTGCCTGATTCACAAAGCACTGAACCCCTTCGGCCTCTCCTGTGAGTGGCAGGCCCACAGAAGACTGCCCAGCTGGGCACCATGGGTTAGGCCTCATCACAAACCACACTCTGGCAAGCAACCCGCACCCAGACCTGGCTCCAAGGTGGGGCCTTGGTAACCATTTCCCTGGCAGAGTAGCCACGTCCCCTGATTTCTCTTCTATCATAGGGGTTTTTCTGAATCGCTCTGTCACCCAGGACCAGTTTGCCTAGGGAGACCCTACCAAGAGCAAATTGTCCTGACAAGATAACTTGTGAGATCATACGGGCATGCAACCCCCCACAATAAGTTGGCACTTTATGGAGGTGGGCCCAAAGGCAAACAAATAATTTATTTCATTTAAACCTTGTTACCCCAAATTCAAATAGGTTTCTTGTTTCTAATATCCAGTGAGGTGTTGAAGTTTTCTTACACAGTGATTCACTGAGGTATAGGTGGCTGGCTTGTCTGCATGGAGGTCAGAGGTCACCAGAGCTCAGAGAAATTAGCAGTGAATGACAGGAAGATCCCCCCACATTTTCTCCACACGTTCCACCCAAAACACTGACCTCTCTTGTCCCTGGTGGGTGTTCACCCACCACAGGCATTAGCCACTTAAAAAAGAAACTCTACACCTAAAGAAGCTCATGCGACCATGTGCCAAATTATATTAGGAGGTGACACTGGCCTAACATGTGTCTCTCTTTCTTTCACTCTTACCCTCTTCTTTAATCTCTTTAAGGCTCATATATGGATTGTTATGCCTGCTGATCCTGCCTAACTCAATTAGAAGTTCAAAGATGGACAGATTGACACCAGACCAGTGTCCTTGTTAACACAGATGTGGCGTCATCAGATTCTGTTCAAAGCAGAGCTGCGCTGCTAAATGCTTTAACTTCAGTCTGAGTTCGCATTTCAACATTTGACATTAGTGACAACATTTATTTCTGCACACTCACACTGGGTTTTTGCTTGTCACCCTCATGAAAGGTAGTGCCCCAAAAGTGAAGTCAGTTTTGGTGTGTGCCACACTTTGGTACTTGGTGCCTGTGGTGTGTCTACAACCATGTCAGTTTTCACAACCATTTCAATAATATATCAGCACAGATAGCGCCCAGATTACAGAGAAGAAACTCTTGGAACAGCTTAAAAGATGAAACCTTATGGAGAAAACTCTGGGGGGGCAAAAAGAACTCCAGCTGCTTCCAACTTTGACACTTTCAGCTCCATTACCAGGAGTGATGTGGAGGTTTTCGAGTGGAGACTGTCCTTCAGAAGACTGCAGCAAGTGAGGTGTATCTCAAGTGTCAATAAAAATGGTTGCTTCCTTTTAAATAGAGTAAATACCCATATAGGGGGAATGGGTTTATTTTACAGAATAATAAAATAAAGTCGACATTTCTTAACAAGTACAAAAAAATATTAAGAAGAAGTGTTGACAGATTAGAAGCTCTCAAAATTAATTATGTTCATAAACTTGTGGTAGAATCAAAATATAGTTTCCTTTCCAAAGCTTTCTCTCTACTGAATTTGCTAAAGATTCTGTGAAATAAGCAAAGAGCTGCTACAAGGCAACAGACGTACAGAATCCTTTTAATTGTCTTTTTTCCTGCTCATCTCTTTGCCTGTGTAGATGCAACACAAAGCGTGCTGTGTTGAACTGCTGCCTGTCCTCTGAGAGCACGCCTTGCTTTCTTAGCTGGAGAACATAAGTGCTGACCCCAAGACAGAACTCTTTCTCCCCTACTGTGAGTGACAGCCCAGCTTGAAATGTGGACACAGGACCTTGTTGCCCCCAATGGGAGGTAAGGGGCACGCTCCCTCGCAACACTGCAGTCTGGGTGGGCTCAATCACAGAGGACATCTTCCGCTAGTGGTACAGTAAATGCAAACATCTCAAAAGGGAATCAGTATATTATGTTACAGTGACAGCGCCTACTATTCAGTCTGCAGGTTTTGTTTATGGAAAAAAAAAGAGATCTAACATACTCTCTTTAAAATTGGCCGTGCCGATTGAATTTCTTGTTTCTTTGCTCTGCAGATTAAACCAGGTTTGTAAAACAAGAACATTAAATAATCAAGCGTCGATTTTGGCTGTTGAAGAGGGGCTCTGCACACAACTCCGCCAATCCATAACACCATATGAAACTCAGACTGACTCAGCCAATGCCTGGCTTTTTAAAACAAGCTGACTCTCCGGCCAAAATCATTAGTAAAGTAATCCATCAGCCTAACCCTGACTCACTGACCCAAACCACAATGTCAGCCAATACAGATGGAGCTATTCACAAAGTAACACAGACCTTATCTGTCAGCATCAGGAGAGGATGAACATGCAGATAGCGGAGAATGAGTGATAGCTGATACAGCCTCAAGAAAATAAAGTCTAATATCTGAATTTTCCCTAACAAAGAGCATAGCTCTGTGAGATTAAAGCGCTATACTGGAGTGACAACATGCTACAAACTCTCGAACCCTTTCTTCTGCTTCTCTTCTGGACATTGGGCCACTCGAGGAAACAGCGGTTACACTAAACCTGGTTTTCTTTGGCCGGAACCGAGGAGACTCGCTACACACCAACCACTTATTACACCAGATGCCAGTCATGGTCCGCTGATGTTTTTGTAGAAAAGTTTGGTGAAATGTCAGTCTTCTTCAGTCCCCCTCCTTTCAGTGGATATATATGCTCAAAAATTAGCCACTTTGTTAGCCCTTGAACCTCACAGGTCTACTGAATGTGTGCTTCATTGGTGAATAAGTCAGCCAGCGTGATACATTCACAGTCCAGGTCGGTTCTGCCAACATATGACATGGAAAAGCTTTTATAATATGAATTTAATGGAGTCTTTGATTAAAGTATTGTTGGCTAAAAAAAATGGAAGACATAATGTATAAGATTTAATGATGGAAATAAGTTGTTTTATAACCCAACAAGCTGCAGACTGTAGGTATTTAAAGTGGGAGGAAAAACTGCACTCTGCATCTCGCCAAGTATGAAGCTGTGTGGTGTACAAACAAATAAGCCCAAACAAGTCCAAATAAAGCAAAGTACTTTGGCTCCATTTATATAACTGGGCCTCTTACAGTTGGACTGGCCTCCTCTCTTTGACTTCCTTTGATGCGTCCAGCTCTGTGGTGCAGTCAGATCCCATCAGACAGGCAGACATAACGTAGATACAGTGCACCTGAGCTGCTCAAGCCACCACAGAGAGCAAGTGGGGAGATGTACTGGTATGCAGGAAAAACCAGCTCTATTTCAAGCCCTTCGAAATTGCTGAGAGGGTTTCCTTGTAATCCCATCCGTCCTATTTACTCCCTCCCAAAAAACATTTGCCAGGGCTCTGAGCCCACCCCCTCTCCAAACAAGCTCTCTGGATCTGAATCAAACAGGTCAATAAAAAGAGGAAAAAAGGGCCTCACCTTGCTGATCGGTGCTCACAGATCAACAGAGGGCAAGTACTCCCTCACTAAACATGTGATGTTGCTTTTCAGATTTTGGCAAATCACTTTGTTCAGAGAGGAGGCCTGCCTCTGCATCCTCTGGGTCCAGCCAGCTCAGCAGCCCGTCAGCCAGTCAGACTCTTAAAGAGGTATTTAAATGTGTGCCTGCAGCAATGCGCTCACTCAATGACCTCTTTATTTGTTAAAATAGATTATTTTAAATAAATTACAGAGCACTTTCACTGAATAAACAGAGACTTTGGGGCTGCGGCATGCATTACATACTTACCGCAGCCACAGAGATCCTAAATGACTAGTGAGCTGTGTAATCGCCTTTGATTTCACTGATAGGACTCTGATTCTTTGGGTGAAAGAGATGGAGCCATTGAGGAATCTGAAAGGCAACACCAGTAAATGGAGGGAAGGGGGGGACGAGGTCTCATGTGGGGAATATGAACTTATGATGTTTCTAACCCCGCCATGTCGACGGAGGAGTCCATTAGAAGAACAGAGGGGAGCTTGAGGGAGTCCTGTCATTTCTTCCCCTCGCAGCCTGAGAGGTTTAACACTCCTCCAGCGAAGGAAAAAACTGAGGGGAAAAGAGTCAGACCTCACATTCTCTTCCTCTCTTAACCTTTTGCTTCTTTTGTTCTGACCAGTCATTTAATCACATCCGAGGTTAAAGCTGCTCCGGATGATTGAGGGAGTTCACCGTCACCACATCAGCCACAGAAATTCATCATAGGAAGAAAAGTATTTTATGTAATTCGAGGCCAGTCCCAATATGCCGCTCCTTGGTTTTCCAATTAGTTAATTTCCCCACGTGTTCCTGGTATGCAGCCTGTTCTTAAAAAGTGTTATGCAGAAGGTGAGAAATGCACGCACTCACTCTGTTCTACGTCTGTTTGCAGCTAATTTGCTGTGGCAGGGCCTAGTTATGCCTGGATTACTGTTGCCCAGAGAGAGCTCTAGAATAATAGAATGACAGGGAAAATGCTGGCAGACCAAAGAAGAGAAACCATGAAGAAATTAGGTTTGATTAACCTATGAGTGCTTGTTTCAATTCTCACTGGTCTATTTATTTTTGAACATGTGGTCAGCATTCCTTCAGCTGCACATTTCCCGGCATGTCTATTACATCTAATCTATAAGTGGCTCAAAAAATGAAAAGTGCCACATGCATGTGCAAATACGTCATGCATGCAATTTTGAAAATTGACATTTGAAAAGGTAATATGGCCCTGACTGTTATTCCTCAATGGTGCACAGATTAATATTAGTATAAAGTCAACAGAGAAACTATACATCTTTCCTCTGTACTACACGTAATGCAATATGTCTTTGTGTTACAGGATGTATTATTTATTGGTCATAAATACACCTGCAACTTATAAGAGTCATTTTTGATTAGTCTGTTTTCTTTACCACTGCTTGGAAGTTATACAAAACAGCTAAAATGATTATTTCTCACAGATTCTTATTAACACACACGAAATGCTTTTTTCATCTGACTACCAAAAACCCTCAACCAAGCCTTATTTAAGTCACTGAGGATCTGTGATTCTCACGTTTTTGTTTATGAAAAGTACGTTACTAAAGTCATCAATCAGTTGACCATTTCATCATCAAAACAAAGCAGCTGTTTTTAGAAACTTGATGCTCCAGTTCAGCCAAAAATTATTTTTCTTCATGTAGTGTTTTCATTTTATGAAATTATGTTAAAGTGAAAATTTGCTGTAAAATTTTTATGTAAAAACAATACAGAAAAAAAATGTACATTTTGTTTTCTCTTTGTTTTTGTTTCGTTTTGTTTTTTTAGTTTTCCATTTTGCTTTGGAGAGGCAAAAATCTAAAAGAGTTTTCTGTTTGTTTGTTTTTCTTGCAAGATGCAAAAATGATAAGACCGGACTCACCTGGGGCACTGTCGCCCTATCCATTTTTAAAGAATGCCGATTATCCCACAGAGCTATGCACCGATGCTCCAACTATATAAGTGGAAGCCTCCAGATTATGGAGAGCACTTTACTTTAAATCATCTCTTTCTGCTAAGCTTTGCTGTTAACTGCGTCCACTGAGAAGGCAAAGACAGGCTTGATTAAGTAGAATTCCACTCCTGTGGTTTCAGTACTCTCCCGGGATCATTACACATTTACTTTTTTATGATGCCACTGATAAATTCGCTATGGGATTCCCAATACAAGCTGCCACCTGAAGCAACTGTAGACAGTTAAACAGAAGCACATGTGAGCTTACAGCAATCAGGTTACAGTTTATGAGGCTATTGTGGCATCAGACAGAAACATAGACCTTTCTCTCTATTTTTATAACAATTTTGCACAGAGCAAAAACAATGAATTAAATCACTCAGATAATTTCTATATATCTCCAAGCCCTAGCTGCCGGTCATCTCACTGTCCTGCTATAGGTTGGTCACCACTGGACTAACCAACCAGTATTTTCAGACCTAATCTTACATATTCTAGATTATTATGAGGAAAGGTTTAAACATCTTTAAAATCAAACTTAAGCCACAAGAAAAGAAAAAAGCGTATTTCCACCATGATGATTCCTGAGGTCCCTGGAGCCAAGAATGTTAGTTTCTTCTTCTTTTTTTGTTGAGTGTGCATGTGCGATTATATAATTAGAAGGAAAACTTCATTCATAAGCCATTAAGTGTTATGAATGGCAATTTCTGTGACCCTCTCAGTGGCTCTTTAAGGCCACTCTGAATGCAGCGCACAGAGCCAGCTCAGTTCTCTGTCTTTCTGGCAGCTATAATTGAGCCTAATAGCTGCAGCACAGACATAGGGAACCTCTTTGACACCTAGACCAAATTTTCTAATGAAACGATCAAATAAGCATCATCGAGCCACAGCATATCAAAGACGCCGGCAGCTGGCAGCATGTCATAGTCTGACATTTGGGCTTTTTAAGCACTGCCAGGCCTGTTTCACTCCATGTCCTCTGGCCTTGTATTAACACTAATAATAGGGAAAGGTCCACAAGGAGAAGAGATGCAGTGATGAATGGAGAAGGCTTTTGCCAGCTGCTGAGGACAAGACGTTGGCTGCTTGCTTCTCTAATGGCGTCTGACAAGACAGAGGGCTGACGCCTGTGTGTGAGAGTGTGTGTGTTCCTGCATGTTCTTTCAAGGTAATTGTATTTTGACATATCTGGAATATAAAGTGTATTTTGAGCATTTAGAGCATATTTTAGGTGTTTTTCAGGCAAAAATGACAAAAATAGTAGTTTTTGGACTGATGAACAGACAAACTATCACTTTTTGATATTGATTTAGGATATTGTGATGGACACATATCCCCATACTACCCTGTTGGTCCGGTTTGAAAGGTCAGGACTTATTTTCTCTTTTCTTGTGAAATTGTATTATTGAAAGAAAACTCTTTTTTTTCTTGTCCTTACTGTCAAAAGATCTCATGAAAACATTACAGCCAATAACATGTTAACCCATCAGTTTTACTTTCCCATCGTGTGTGTGTCAGTCTGCCTTTGTTTTCTTTAAAAACTGCTCACTAATATATACTTTAACTTCCAAATGAAGCTGGGAAATGTAGTTGAAAGCAAGCATTTCTCAAAAATGAGTAAAACCTGTGTTTGTATTGGACGTTTGTCAACTGTGGAGTAATACAGATGTGTGACTCTAATGTAGCCCTGTGGCTCATTTGTGTTTTCCCTTGTGGGACAAGGCTGAATGCTTATAGCACACGGGAATAAAGTATGTCAAACTCTTGATATTTGTATAAATTAATTATGTTTGAGGGGGTTTTGTTGACAATGAGAAAACAGACTAGAAAAAGATTATAATTTCACCCTATGTAAGCTTCAGTTTGCCCTCATTTAAATTTATTCAGTGACACTGAGTCTCACATTTTGTTGTTTTCTGACAAATAATTGCTCACACAGCAAAGAACTGGTAAAAGAACTATTAGGTTCAGTCCTATTTTATTGGTAGAGCTGTGTATTTCTATCAAGGGAAATAAAAATGTGATATTATTAAATGAAACAGCTTAAATAGTCACATGCAGACACTTCATCTAAATGCATTTAAAATACAGACAGACAGAACTGGGATTCAAAATTGGAAAATAATAGCAAAAAGCAAAAAAATGTGCACTTTTTCAAGCCAGAAGTAGCCAAACGTTTTGTTGGAGCTGCTCTTCCTTAGTTTGACACCGCAGCCCTGGCTGGAGTGTTTAGACCTTCTCGGGAACCCCCAGTGGAGCCATGCATGTCGTCAGTCCGCCGCCTGCTTATTTTTCATGCTTCTATTGGGACTGAACACGTGCAGACCGGTGCCCACTTTTTTCCCCTGCACTTGTTTGGTTATATTTGACGTTCTTCGAGATAAGAACCAGATTTTAACTCACGAGCTCCGAGCAGCGTCTGGGTGAGAGGACGCTGGCAGAGAGCACGGCTGAGCAGTGTCCTACGGGAGGACGGCTGCGTAGTCTGCTCTATCTCTGCGAACTTGCCCCTATTATGTTACCTTTCAAGTGCTTTGTCACAGGACACAGTGAGCTATTCTGGTTTTCTTCTCCTGAGGGCCAACTCACACAGCCTCAGTGTTGAAGAGCCTTAGTTTAAAGAGTGCATGTAGAAAACGAGTCCAGTTAGCCACATACTGTTTGTGGAATAGATTTTCATTATGCCGTTATTCTATCTCTCTCTCTCCTTTTGTTTTTGGCCCCGTCAAACAAAAGGGTGTTCTGCATTTGATTTTGATAGAGTACTACAAAGAAAGTTTTGTGTGCAACTCTCAAACATAAATCTTAAGGTGGCATCTTTAGTAATTAATTTATCTCAAACAAAATTCATGTATTTGTATCTTTATTTTTGGAATTTTTTCACCTCAGACTCACATGGAAACCAAGAATATTTCCACTGTCCTCACACTGTCAGCACAAAATGAGTTGTGTTGCTGGGTCCTGTGTGTTTTTAGTTTTTACCATCACAGATGAATCTACAGTGCAATGTTAGATAATGTGATATTCTTTCTCCAAAGTTTAACAGTAGAAGGAATCGTTTTGTCCATCAGTTAGCTTAACCGTTGAATGCACCACATGATCAGTCTATGAGCACAGATTAGTCTCCAGTGAGGATTGCATTGTTCATATTTGATACAAAGCAAACTGCATTGGATATTTTTTTGTACATATTTGCACGTTAGCAATAATATGGAATATTTAGATGCTGCAGGTTTTTTTAGGTTGCAGTCCAATAAAGAAAAATGTTATTAATAACACTTTCAAAGTGATTGGATTGTTATTATAAACCTGATAAATCCTGACTTTTAGAAATGGAAAAAAAAAAAGAAAGACAGCAACCAGCAGTACAACAGGTGGTTTTCACCTCTAAGCAGAAATAAATTATTGTAGGCCAGGATTCTCAACACAACCACTTATAGGGCTGGTCAAAGTCCAAAGACTCATTAAGCATATTTTTGCTGACAAATCTGCTTAAAAGCTATTATTATTATATTACTATAATATTTTTCAACCAGTATAAGTATTTTTATTGGTCCAAAAAAAAACGTGTGTTAGTAATGGTCACAAAATACCTGTGTTGTCTGTATATTTTGTTCCCACCTTTGTTTTTTAGATTTGTTTCACCTTGTGGACGCCAAGCATAGATGTTGCTTGTTAAAATGTAATCAGTGAATCAATGAATGTCATACTTTAAAAAAACCTTCCAGTTTAGAGCCTTTTATTAAAGAGTTTTAGTGTTACGCTGCTGTTTTCTTGGAGGTGGGAGACAGCTTCAAGAAAATAGTGAGCATATGGGAAACATGCATGAAGGGTCCTGCCTGGGTTGAACCCAGTACCCACTTCCTGTCCAGCGATAGTGCTAGCTATTGAAGCACTGATAATAATTAGTGCCTCGGCATGCATGTTATTAGTCAGACAATTTGCATGCGAAAATTCAATATGTGAGGGACTGCCAGTTGTGCTTGTGTAAATGTACTTTTCACCACTGCTACTAAAACACAATATCCTGCAGACATGACAGACTAAGCACCTAACTACTGTTAAAGAGCAAACTGTTGTAACAGGCTGTGAAATCTGTTGATTAAAGCAATCAGTGTTGAAATTTTAGTTTATATTTGAAAGCCTGCAGGCTGGTGAAAACTTACTTTGAAGGTGCAGCTGTTCACACCAAAGCTACCCATTCATTTAAAAGTATTCTCTGAAAGCAGAACGTACATGTGAGTGCCATATAAACCTCATTGTTTAGCATCAGTGAAGGACCGGCTTTGTCTAAAAACAACAAACAATGCTCTGTGTCCATCTTTCATCAATCTCCTTATCGCCATTATTTGTCTTGACTCCTGTCCCTCCAAAGTTGGAGAGGATAGCTGTTTTATTCTTCTCTGTTTGGACAAGACCTCCCCTCTAAAGCCCCCCTGATTTGCCAAAGGCTCTGAACAATTAGAGTTCAAACATTTCTTTAACAGGTAGGGATTTTTCCAACCCTTCACTCAGCCGCTGCTCCTGACTTTTCTTGCCTTAGGGTATCGGCTTGTCATCTTGCAGCAGTGGACGCTAAAGCCAACTCAAAAGGCAGGGAAATGACTCTAATTCTATATTTGACATTGACAGAAGTCTTCTATCTTCTCTTTTTTCCCCCACGCTCTTTCTTCTCTCACTTTCTCCTCAACCATCTGGCGCAGCTGCCAAGGGAGGGCTCAGCGTTGACCCCGTTGTCAAGGACACAGATGGGAATTAGGAAAAGTGGACTTGTTTCAAACAATTATAGAAATTACTTTAATATCTTAAAACAAAAAGACGGAGGAATATATTTATTTGAGATGTTGACTGTCAGCTTAAATTTCCACTCCAGCGTTTGAGTGTGTGTGTGTTTTTGTGTGACAGACAAACTCCAATAAAGGGGGGTGTGGGGCTTGCGTCCACCAGGTGTGTTTTGTATTGCACTTAATCTTTCTGTTTGGTCGTACTTTTTAAAAACCGGGTCTAACATAAGCACCTGCCTGAGGAGCGGGTCACGACCTCCTGCCTCCAACCCTGAACACCGACTAATAGAGACCCGTCAGTTTAATTGTAATTGAATGTTACATGGCACTCTGAACCCAGAATGGTCTTTTTTCCCCCGTAAGCGTGCAGGATTTAGGCAGACGCTCCAATGACAACTTAATTTCATCACGAGAAGCAGCGGTGTTTTCGTTCGACCCTCTCCCTCCAAATACGGTACTTATTAATGATAATTGGTTAAAAAAGGTGACACATGTCTGACTCTTGTTTATCTTACATTTTAGATCATTTCAGGCACACTTTTTTTTCCACAAGGACAAATTGAAATTGGAAAAACTAAACATAACGTCTTCTTTTAGCGCAAAAAATAACCAGAACTTTGTCGTGCTCACATGACTGCTGGTTGTTTTTCGCTCTCAGAGAAGCTAGTTTCTCAATTTTGATCAATAAACTAAATAATTTGTTAGGTAAGGTAGAGTTCAATTCCACATTATTCTACACCTTAAAGCTAAATTTATTTAAAGTACACAAACACTTCCTACGGTAACATATGAATGATGCCTGTCTGCATCTCAATGTTATACATTGCGTCTTTTAGTGTTAATGCACATGCAGAAATACTGACCACAGTAGGACGGTAAAGGCGTCGGAGTTGGTTTAGCTCCTCTAATCACTTGATTAGTTTAAAATATTGTCATTTGCATTCAAATATGTCCTTACACAACACCAATACTGCATGTTAAAAAATAGCATCCTCATCACACTAATGCCATAACCAGGTGCTGCCAAATTACACATTGTTTGTATGTGGTTTGACAAAACTGAATTAATGGACACCTTGGGAATAAGAACAAATTACACATTTATGAGTCTGACAACCTGCTTTGGTTCAACTTAACATTTCAGAAGCAGTCACAAACCCAAACAACCTGGTCATCAACAGTTTGGCATCACAATGTCCTAAGAGAGCAGAGCAAACATGTATGAACTTTGTTCGTGTAAAGTTTAAGAACAATGCTTCTGCCCTATACGCAAAACAGTTAGTAAATTCCATGTCTCATATATTATCAATAGCATTAAGCACTGTAGTGTACAGGTAAATATTTGCATACACCCAAATGAGCCTGGTTATGTTGGAGGTTTCTTCCTGTTAAAAGGGAGTTTTTCCTTCTCCTTGCAGAAAAGGGGATCGTTTGATTGTTTTCCTCTATTATTGTTTGGTCTTTACATTAATTAACTGTTATTTGGTGCTATATAAATAACACTGATTTGAGTTTAATCAAATTCGGGGATCTTGCAGGGATCTTTAGTATCCCATGCCTTTACTCAGTTGTGTGCCGCAAAAATACAGCAGAACACAGTAAAAGTTTTATCACTATTGATTTACTGTGGAAATATATAGCAGTGTCCAAAACCCATTTCCCCAAGTATTTAATATTTGATCTTTTCAGTATAAAAGCTGAAGACAGATTTATATGAAGCTGCTTTAAAGCTCAAACACTTTAAGAGGTTTTTACTTGTGTGTTTTTTACATTTTTTAATTTATCATGTGTTTACAATTCCTGCAGCATTATGTATTAAATTCCACTTTCTGTTCCTCACAATTCACAATTCAATGTAAATCTAACGATCATAAAGACAAGCATTAAATTTATGAGTTCAACAGTATGACAGTGGATACGTTTACAATGCAAACAGCCAGGGGGTGCTGTGTTTACAGAGGAGAAGCTGCAGTGTGTCTGTCTGTCTATCTGTGTGTGCGTGTGTCTGTGTGTGTGTGTGTGTATGTGTGTATGTGTGTGTGTGTGTGTGTGTGTGTGTGTGTGTGTGTATCTGTGTGTGTGTGTTTGTATGTTTCTGTGTGTGCGTGTGTCTGTGTCTGTGTGTGTCTGTCTGTCTATCTGTGTCGTGTGTGTGTGTGTGTGTGTGTGTGTGTGTGTGTGTGTGTGTGTGTGTGTGTGTGTGTGTCTGTCTGTGTGTTCGTGTGTCTGTGTCTGTGTGTGTCTGTCTGTATCTGTGTGTGCGTGTGTCTGTGTGTGTGTGTGTGTGGGTCGTGTGTGTGTCTGTCTGTGTGTGCGTGTGTGTTGTTTGTGTGTGTGTGTGTGTGTGTGTGTGTGTGTGTGTGTGTGTGTGTGTGGGTAGTTGCATTACTGAAGTTGTGGAGACCTAGATTTCTCTACACAGTCACAAGACACGAGGGCCGGTCTCCTTTTTTGTTCTTCTTTTTTCTCCCCATAATATAAATCATTATTTTATTATGAAGACTTGGTTGTGGTCAGGAAAGGGATGGAAAGTAATGGTTATGGTTTTGATTTAAATAAGTCACCAAGAAAATTATGTCTTCTAAACTGCTGGGAACATCTGTGTGTGTGTGTGGGATGAGGACCAAAGTTGTCACTGTGCAGACAGTCTCCCAGACTAAATGCTCTCATTCTCTTTCTTTCTATTCTCATTAAATGTAATTTCTATGAGAAAAAAAAATGCTCATACGTTCCTCAAGACCGGCTGTGTGATTTCAAAGCCAAAGTCATGGCACGATCGCAGTGGAGGGCAAACCTGGGATTGAACTTGTCTAATGTTTCCAAAACGGCGAACTGTGAAAGGCCCCATAATTGATACTCTGGACCCCAGAGGGCACAACTCCTGTCAGATCAGCCGCAGACGAGAACTGCCAGCCACGCACTGAAGGGAATATCGGCTAATTAGTCCCGTTTAAACATTTCCTGGTTTGAAGAACTTAAAGACTTGGGGCAACAATCACACGAACAATAGCCACTCAGTAAACCCCCTGCTCAGTATCCAGACGGTTAGTAGCATTTAGAGAAATATTACCAGAGCAGCGAATTAAACCTGCGACACGCCTTTGGGCCGCCAAAGGTGAAATGATTTCTAATCAGATGAATGAGTTGAATGAAACAACTGACACTGAAAGAAACAGAGCTGTAAAAGAATTTAACAAATGATCAAGCGTTTAGTCACGATCCCAAAGATCCAGGTTTTGCTCCTCAGAGAAAAAGCTGGACAGCAGGCACGCCTGCTCAGACGTCTGCTTCGCAACTGGATCCCGATACATTTAAGAGGAAGGATGGGTGGATGAATGGATTTTTATAAAACGTTTTCTTATTCCGAGACATCCAAGAGTCATTTCTGGAACAGTCTTATCTACTTTGATGATATATTGAGGAAAATGTTTGGGTATTTTTACTCCAACATGTTTCATTTGAGTGATCCTTTTCTGAAGTTAGCAGGGTCTGAGCCTAACCTTTGCTGTGATGTTTTACCGTGCTACAGAATAATTGGAGGTATTTATAATTTCTGTCCCCAAACATGTAAAATGCACAACATTATAGAAATAATTTTCCTGACTTTAAGAGTGCTTGTAGAAAGTTAGCCGGACTATATGAATTTAAAATAGACTATAACAAACAGTTATGGGATTATCTTCACGTACACTGTCCCACAATGAAAAGCTGCCAGTCTGCAGCCAAAGGATCCTAATAAATACTGATAGGCCACATGAAGCTGTTTGCACACATTATTTGACCCAGGTGTAGCCTTTAAAGTGTTTTAATTAGTGGAGAAAATCTGACCCTACCGGTTTGTTGAGCTGATTAGTTGCACCATGCACACAATTGAAATCTATGCACGGATTGTGTATAAATCTACATTCCTAATTTATGTTTACATTGAGCTCAACTTTAGAAGGCAGGTCAGCATTTTTTCTTAGTGCTTAATCTCCGTGTTAGTCTGTACACTCCCACACTTGCTGCTGTCGTCTAAAGTGTTGCCTTCTCACTTCAACAGTGTGCGTTTCCATGCTGAGCCCACAGGACAATGGACATCGTGAATAGATATAAATAAATAATAGGCAGCTGGACAGAGAGATGAATACCGGCTCCACACAATGCTCACCTCACTGAGGAGGAGAAGGACCCTCCCTCAGCCGTCTGTTACAGATCATCATTGGCACTGTCTAGCCTTGTCCCTCGGCTTAGAGAGACTCACGCAGCACTAAAGCAAATAAGCCTTTTCATCGGCCGCAGCCAGATTCCCAGTTATTACGTCCCAGCATTGGATGTTGTATGATCAGCGTGACACTGTGGTGATCACTGTTCTAATTAAATAGGTCCCAGACTGTTTGCTCAGATGATTGCATGTCACTGATGCTGCAAATTAGTGCAGTGATGCCACATTTAACATTTGTATGAAATGTAATGTGATGAATTTGTTATTTAAGCTCATTCTTCTCAAACTGCAGAGAAATAACCTTTTTGCATTATTTAGTAAGAATTTTTTTTTTATTTGCCATTTTGGTCATCATCTGTCTTTTAAGAAGCAAATAAAATGCAGTTAAAGGTCCGCACAAGTATTATTACAATAGCTGAGTATCTATATGTACCTCTGTGATATTTTTGTATCACATATATATTATTATTGACTTCTCAGTAATTAATTTTACAAATTCCAGATATTTCCGTGATTTTGGATAATTTTAGAATGTTTCTGCAAAACACATTTTTTAATACTACTACTACTACTAATAATAATAATAATAATAATAATAATAATAGTAATACATCTACCAAAACATAATGTCAAGGATTTCTTTTACCCAGTAGGATTTAAGTAGGAAAGGACAAATAAACACTATGAGGGTTCCATGTCTAGTTGTTGTTCAACGTCAACTAAACTAAGAAAATGGAAAAAGTAACAAACATGGATTATCGTAGAAATGTTTGGGGTTTTTTGAACAATTTGTGATTTTTCAAATTCATTTTTGCTTTTAAAAAATCTCCATTACACTGGGTCACTTTTAAATATAAACGATTCGCTTCAGGGATGATAAATAAATAGGAGATGGTTGAGGTGGAACTAATTTTAGTTTTGTCCTTCAGGGTCATCATCCCGAGAAGCTCATCTACTCTATATTTGACTTATCTTTTAGCTTTTTTGGTCACAAATGTAAAATCTGAAATGTTAGAAGTATCATCATTAGATAAATGAAGGAACGTTTGAATATTTCATGTTACAACATTTAGCAGTATAATAATTGTCTAGTAAAATAATGGAAATTGTGGGTAATTGTACATAAGTAAACTTTGCAAGACAATTTTATATCTAGTGCTTAAAACAGACTTGATAACTGCTCAGGTTTCTACATTTTAATATATAATCATTTCACACCAGCTCCAGACTCTTATGAGCACATGCACATCTTTCCCCATATCAGAATCAGAATCAGAATCAGAATGGGGTTTATTGCCAGATGTTGAGGTTTACAACATTAGGAAATTGCTGCGGTGCTTCAGTGCAAACAATAAGAATTAAAGTGCTATGTAGAAAGAAAGATATGTGCATGGGATATACATGAGATATATACATGAGAATAAGAATTAAAAGTGCTACGTAGAAAGATATATACATGAGTGCAGGTGGTGTTCAGTGCCAAACATGAAATGATGCAGTGACACAGCGTAGGGTCATGTGTTAGTGGCGGGGACAGTCATGTGGTTGTTGTTCATGTGTCCAACAGCAGAGGGGAAGAAACTGTTCTTATGGCGAGAGGTTCTGGTGCGAATGGACCGGAGCCTCCTGCCTGAGGGGAGCAGGTCAAACAGACTGTGTCCAGGGTGAGAAGGGTCAGCTGAGATCCGGGCTGCACGCCGCAGTGTCCTGGAGGTGTACAGGTCCTGCAGAGATGGGAGTTTGCAGCCAATCACCTTCTCAGCAGAGCGCACAACACGCTGCAGTCTCTGTTTGTCCCTGATAGTGGCTCCAGCGTACCACACGGTGATGGAGGAGGTGAGGATGGACTCGATGATTGCAGTGTAGAACTGCATCATCGTCCGTGTTGGCAGGTTGAATTTCTTCAGCTGCCTCAGGAAGTACATCAACCAGGTCTCCTCTGCATCCTGTTTGAGTAATCTTGCACTAAAGCTAACCGCTTTGTGTTCCCACCTGGCCACAAGTTATCAGGTCGCCAGGTAAGCATTTAACAAGACCTCCATTGGCTTGTCTGCTCCACTTAACACCTGACATACCCTTCCATTCTGACCTCTGACCTCTGACCCCGGACTGACAACATGGGAGACATCTTTCGGATACTTTCCTTACTCCGCCGTGCTCTTCTTTTCTTCTCGGCCCCTCAGTGAGTGCTGTAGAGTGAGACAAGGTGAAAGGTATCCTGAGAGGGGGGCTGCACAGGTGTTCATGCCTCCACACCTCTCAAGTTCAAAAGCCATTGAGTCCTTAGCAACCAGGTAACACTCAAACAATGTGTCACCCACCCCCACCCTGAGGCAACAGTGTCTTTAGCCTTACTGTCACAGCATAGGGTTTTAAGGAGCTGGACACCATCGCTATTCTCACCCGTTTACACTAAAAATATACATATCGACCCAACAGCCAGCACCCCTACATGACATCATCTATTATTCAGTCACACTGAAGTGACAAAAACACAGTCAGACATAAACATTTGTGAAGGTTGAAAATAAAAACACAGGACAGACAGGCTGGTGCTTATCTAACAAAACTCCCCCTGTATGGTGTCTGAATCTGTCACCTTCTTCTCTCCCCAACATGTCCAATATTTCCCTGCTCCTGCTGGTTTATAGGTTTAAAAATGGGAGCGGGTCCAAGCATTACTAGTAACATTAGTGTCAGTAATTTAATGCGCAGGTGTGAATGGATTCTCAAACAAGCCGGGGAGGCCCCCGGCGAGGCCTGCGCAGGACCGCCAGGGCCAGCGGCAGGTTTAAATAAATACGCTGCTGAGCAGACATGTCGGCAGCTGGGGCTCGATACGGCTGCTGCTGTTTGTGTTGTGGCTTTGAGGGTCGCTGAGGAGAAAGCAGCGGGACCCTACTGTGTTTCCTGGGAGATGAGGAGGGGAAAAGTGGCCAAGTGGCACCTGAAGACACGCTATATGTGGCAGATTATGGGATTTTTTTATTGTTTACTGTAAGCTTCATTAGTGTTGACTGCAGTTTTTTGTCTTTAAAGAAAGTAATTGCACTCTTTTGTTCACTTGGGCCATCTTTGTCGAAAACAGTAATGACCACAGAGCTCCATCAGTTAAATTATGGGGACCTGATTATGACATGACTATGAAAAACCTGTGATTTGTCTTGGTTGTAGTGTTTTAATTGTATAAGAATTATTTTATTGTTACTATTATTATATTGTTTTGTGGCACATTCACTGACTCAGGTTATAGTTATCAGTTAATTAAAGCTTAAGTTAAGGGACTGGGGATTAAATCCCCAAAGCTTATATCCAGTGTTGGGGCCATTCCTCTATAAAAGTAATGTATTACTTTACTTTAATACTCCCTATAGAAAGTAATCTGTTACACTACTCATCACATGACCTTTCCATTATTCCGTAACATGGCCTGAAATGCATTATTGCATAATTATCAGTTAGTAGGCTACATACACTGACACAAATCTATACCTGAAGGAGGATATAAATATGACAACACAAAGCAAAGATGGAAACAAGCTGAACACAAGCCTGACTGGTCTTAGCTTTGCTAAAGATCAGGCTCTGGTTGTTTGGCTGGGATCGGCATACCCAGCTTTAGGTTCACCGGTGGGTTCTTTGCTAGCCTTCTGTTAGCATGCTGTCTCTGCAGATGCTTCCAAAGAGCTGATGTTCTGTCAGCTGTAGGCTGCAGTGTAGTTACTTCTGTCCTGGACACACCAACTATACCATTGCACTAATGTTGTTTTGTGCAATAGAAATAAATCTAACATCCATAGATGCATTCCTTAAAAGTTACAAACAGCTACATCATTTGTTTCCTCATGTACACAAAATGAAATCAGCTGATTGTACGAACTGAAAGAAAAGGGCACTTTTGATGTAGAACGTTACAACCAACACCGGAGACTGATGTATTTGTTTGCATTTCTCTGTCTATATTTATCTAGTTTCACAACTGTAATAAAGAGAGAGTACTTCAGAATCCACACAGTTGACATGTGTATTGTCCAAGCAGTTGTAAAGAGCAACACTGTAGATTTAAGGCAGTAATATGAACCATAAATCCAGTGCAAGCTTTTACGAACCAAAAGCAAAATATGAGTTTCTTAGTCTTGAGCTCGTGATCAGAAGCTTGCCAATTGTCAGAAACATACTGAAAAACGTTTGCTTTTTTTTTTTTTTTTTTGAAAGAAAACAGGCATAGTATCATTTGGGTGCTGGTACCAAACCTTGATATGATATCAGCAACAAAGATTTATATGCTCTCTCCTTCTTTTTTTACATTAACACATAACTTAAACATGTATGATTCATAAGCTTAAATGTGGTTTATGAAAGAACTGTCAGCAAGACATAATGTGTATATAATAAAGCTGAAATAAAACATGTTGGTGTGCCCCCTTTGACACTGTTCGTGATCTTCCTTTAAAAAAATGCATGACATTTGTGTCCTTGATGCCTTGGACTTGATTAATAGCTTGTAATAATCAACATATGATCCCATGCCTAACTTCTGTTTTGAACAATGGTAAATGATTCTTTTTTAAGTAGTCTTAGCCCTGTAATGGACTGGCAGCCTGTCCAGGGAGTAAGCCACCATTCACTGTGACAGGTGGGATATACTCCGCAACTCCAAGCTGAATTTAAGCTGAGAAAAAAAACATGGTTACAGCCGCAATATTAATTTTCTGTCAGGTGACAGAACTGTCAATCATTGCAGCTCAAGTTAAGCTGTTATAGGAATCACCATTCACTGTAGATCAACACTCATTATTTAACCAGTATGCTTGGATGACAATGTAACAGAGATGAGGAAATGACCCAGAAATCCCTAAAAGGTGGACGTGAAAAGTGAAATCACAGGCACAGAGAGGAGGTAAAAAAAAGAAACTGCTGCTGTCTGTAGGCAGCATGAGAGGGAGCCGATGAGGAGGCGCCCAGATGCCAGATGGGCCTGTTCGGGGATGGTTTATGGATTAAGGTCTGAGCAGAAAAGGGCAAAAAGAGGAGGATCGGTTTCAGAGTTTCTTTCCAACCTGCCAAAATTCCCTCGTGGACATCCTGACAGTCGTTACAAAAAAAAAGCTGGAGCTACTGATTCCTTCGGGCATTCAGCCAGAAGTGGTATGAAGAGAGTGCACCTCTAAGTCCTGTAGTAAATCCCATGGATCCATGCTGAGCCGCTGAGAGACACCTGCAGGATATATGATACAGTATATTTCATCTCAGCCTTTGAGCTCAGCTACATCGCCATCACTGAGTATTAAGTTGGCTTTGACTTGGAGAAAGACTTTATCATCACTTTCTATGATGTTAGTACTGCATAAAATCTTACATGTTAGCCTAAGATTGTGTATATAAACCAAACAAAACACTGAAATAGCCTTTCAAATGTTTCAGTTCTATCATTTTTATAACCAAATAAGTAATAAAAAAACAAGTTTAGCCTTTCTCTATTCCCAGTTCGATGTATTTCAGATACAATAATTACAAATGATAAGATCGGGTATGTAATTTGATCGTTGATTAAATAGAATCAAGTCGATTTAACATTTTCAATTTCTATTTAAGGCTTAAAATTGTTCTATTAGCTAATTATGACAAAAATGTTTCGATCTACTGTTTTTGTGTGCATCCATTTTCAAGGTAAACTAATTTACTTATTATTTAATTCAATTTTAGTTAGCAACTTCCCACAAAATGCCTTTCCACGGCCTTTAAAGCAGAGCGTGAACGCGTTTCATTGAGCAGTGAGTTATGCATGCAGGAACAGGGAGTGGTGGTGATATTGTTAGCACCATGTCAGAGGTCAGGGGTCCCCAAGGTGGGTGGTGGTTAAGCAGAGGGGTTGAGATAACACCTACAAGCTGGTGAAACAAATCTAGACGTTATTAACTAGAGATGTTGATGTTTTATTATTCTGTAACATTAGTTACCTGTATATCCACATTTTGCCCATACAGTTTATGGATGTTGCTTCCTAACTACATAAACTAATGTGACTGAATGCCTTCTATCAAAAACAGCAGCCAACGCTTTAAACGTGCCACTTCTGTGTTTGTACTGATAGAGAGTAGTGATGCTTTATTTTTAAGATTGGTTTTAAAGATACATTTTTTGAGGTTATAACGCAGAACTGCTCTTGTACTATATTAGTATAATTTGCATCTGAGGGGTGTAATATGTGGAGAAACTGTACTCGCCTCCATTTAAACTGCCCATCACTCAGCCGTCCCGTTACGAAGGAGCTCACATGATATTGATGAGAAGGGCGCAGCGACCTTTGTTATTCTGACTTCATTGTGTTTCTCTCTTCTGTGAAACTCTCAGAGTGGGAGTGCAGAACCCTATCCTCTGCTCTATGAATAGCAGGGCAGCAGGAGGGGATAACAATAGCAGAGGGTTTGGGTGTTCCCTGTGTCACACACTCTGAGAGTCAAACCTTTGGTTCATCTCAAGTCCCTCATCAAATATTAAACCCGCTGTCAGTCACCAGCAGCAGCACAGCCAGGCCTGTGAGGGTAACAGTTTTCACAGCTGGTGGGTTGCTGCTGTTGGATCGGTTGTTGGCAAAGGCTGTAAACTCCGTGATGGTTGGTGGTGTCACAACTGTAAATACATAGCATGAGAAAAAGGCAGCAGGTGTCACAAAGTTCTCAGGTATTATGCAAACCACAAAAAAATATCAGATATAATCCACCTGCCATTTATAGAAGTAGGACTGCAACAAATTATAGTGGCTTATTGCTGTAAAATCAGATTTTTGTTTCTATGATTTCATTTCCCCTTTAATGCCTTTTTATTGTACTTATGGAAGGTGTCTGTTTTTCCCTTATACCCTGTCAGGGTTCGGTGTCTGTAGTAAGGCATTTATACTGAAGAAGTAGCTGTTCCATCTTTAAATTACTTCCCAAAGACTATTTCAGAAGAAAGCTGAGAATCTGAAGTCAGTTCTGGGGAAGCCTCCATTCTACTACTGCTAACTGTGACACTATTAAATGACAGTATATAGTGATACAGCTCCCCACTCCCAATAAAGGAATGCTGTACATTTCATTACATTTACCTTAGCATATCATCTTGTAGGGCTTTTTGATTGGAAAAGTCGTATTGATATAGCATTACTATTTTGATAAATATTGAAATCGTGATTGTTTAACTTTATTACTTAATGGCTATGAAAACAAATGAAAGATCCCCTGTTGAATTTTGAGAGGAGACACGAATCTTTTGGGAGCTGTGTGACCAAGAACATGTGGTGTAAAACCACGTGGAGCTACCTGCTGTGGAGCTACCTGCTGTGGTGATCCCAGCGGAGCAGGGAAATCTAATGCACTTATCGAACATTAACTTGTCTTCATCACAATAAGTTCACATGAACCTTAATTAAATAAAGTTACGTTGAAACCAAGCACACCATTGTTTTTCTTGTGACATTACCAATAAGTTTGATGTGTCACATGGCCCTCTTCCTATTGGAAAAACAAAAGTTGCATCCAAGATGGCCGACTTCTAAATGGCCACCATGGTCACCACCCATCTTGAGGAGTTTGCCCCCTCACATATACTAATGTGCCACAAACAGGACTTTGATATCACCAACCATTCCCATGTTATTACGGTGTATCCTTATAAATGGCCCACCCTGTAGATCTGAACTAAACCTAACCTATCACAGCCAAATAGGAATTCAGTTTGTCCCTTATGGTAGGTAGAAGAACAGAGGCAAAATAAAATACAGTACCATCATCGTGACATCTTCCTTATCCTCTTTTCTTAATTAACCAAAGCAAAAGCTTTAATGAACTGCATTCACTCATTTTCTAAACTATTCAAGTTAGATTCATGGCGAGCCTGGAGCCCACGTCAGGTGTCATAGGCTGAGAAGCAGGTTACACCCTGCACAGGACTCCAGTACAGTATGTTTGTATGATGCATATTGTGTATTATTATCTATCTATCTATCTATCTATCTATCTATCTATCTATCTATCTATCTATCTATCTATCTATCTATCTATCTATCTATCTATCTATTATCTTTTACATGTTTCTCAATCAAATCAAATCAAATCACTTTTATTGTTTCTATGACATAGTGAAGGACTATCAGACTTTAACTAGGGAAATAAACCAAAATTTAGTGTTGACAGCTGTGCCACAGCCACAACATATGGGCCATAACTGTAGCCCATGCACATATAAAGTTTTTTGAAAATACTAAATATTTTTTTTCAGACAATATATAGTTGACGGTGCCCTGCATCTGACTGGAGATCTGTCCCCGCCTCTCACCACTGATCACACTGATTAGATAGAAGTCTCAAAAACTCCTGTGTCAAATATGATACATTTGGCTTTAAAGGGTTGAGATTATTATCACAAGCACAGAGCCGTACAGGGCTACAGAAGATAATAAGGAGCAGTAGTATAACTTGCAGTACAGGCGTCTCCATCATGGCACTGGGAAACAGGTGAAAAGCAAGCATGCAATGCACTGAAAAGGTGTTTTCCATGACCATTTCCACACATTAGAAATTTGAATCTGTTGGAGACACCATGCAGAACATGTTTCTCCAGATTTTGTTCACATTCCTCCCAGTGGAGATCAGTTTCTTTCATGGTGCTCTCTTTTGAGTTTGTTCCGGCGAAGAAGGCGGCAAACGATGAGACGGACACAGAGAACTTCTCTCCCAGCTCCCCTCCACCCGGCTTCTTTGTGACTGTTTTGGGATTAGTCACAGGATACTGCAGCTATTAATGACTCTTTTTAAAATGAATATTACGTGTCATCAAATCCCATGTTGCATGATTTAATTTCCACACCCCTGAACATAATGGTGAACATAACTCCTGGACCTGTCAGAAAGGCAGTAAGTGGCGTTAACTCCTGTCAAATGAACAAAAAGGACGAAAATATTTTTCACAGGCTCCATCGTGGCGATAATGTTTCAGCTGACATTCTCCCTCGATACACCTGAGACAGGTGACTTTTGCGCTGCGAGGATTATCTGTTATGGAGTTTGAAGAGGTTCCCATTGTCCGAGGCCAAGAATATGAATAACCAAAGAGCTGGCGTCGCTAAAGGGGGAAGACATTGGCAGTGAGATGACACGAATACAAGATTAGCTCATCGAAATATATGAATTAGTAACACAGTGAAGACACTTTGGATGGTACCCTGCGGATTCGGCATCGGAGCCGCCCTTGATGATGAAACACTTTAATTGGTCCGTTTATGAAAAAGTGATTGAATTTCTGAAGCCGACTCAATAATTCAGCAGTTAATTGGCACAGCTTAATTGGCAGTGGAGCATAAAAGATCCAGGGTGGCTCTTAAGTGCAGCACATCAGGTGCCACTTATAATGATGACAGATGGCTGTTTGTTGGGTTGGGTGTCAGATAGGGAAGGCTTTGTCATATTCACACTTCTCTCTTGTTCGGGGGCAGATCAGGTTTTTCCTCCCAGAGCGCTACACAGTTTCTCTTTTACATGCACCAACTGTGACTGTAGTGAATTATTGAAATCCAGCGATCCTCTGCCTGCACGACAGACATTTTGTTCGTTTCTTTAAATCAGCTTAATGGAAAATGTGTCATGTTACAAGAATTATTTTAGTTTAAGCTGTGTATGAGTTGCCCAATGGTTCTTCTATACATTATTTAGTATTCTTCAGACACCTCAACTGTGCAGTCGTTACTACATCACAAAGGGGTGGATATGGTCAGCAACAATACTCGGGTAGGCTGTAAAGTTTAACCACTGTACAAACCACAGGGTGGTCTTCAGCTGTAGTTCACTGCGTCAGGTGCTCAGAGACGCTCTTCTGTATGACTGGTTGGAATGAGTGGTTATCTGAGGTCTTGCCTTCCTATCAGCCGGAAATAGTCTGGCCATTCTTGTATGACCTTTGGCATCAACGAGGTGGTTTCAGTCCACTGCCTACCTGTCTACGTAACTCCTTTATTTTGCAAACTGTAAACAAAGAATGTGAAAGACATTAAATAAACTATTAAAATTAAACATATTTACTTCCACAACCAGGCTTTATGTTATTCTCTCCATTACCTCACTGGTAAATGTTTCAATGTGGCCACTGCATAAGGCAGGTACATCTCTTAACTTCCAGTACTAGTTTACAGAAGCAGGAGGCATGTCCACATTAAACCCTCACTCACTGACTTTTCAAGTGTTTTTGTTTGGTTTTTACTTTTGATAAAATTTTGCGATCTCATGTGAGCCATTGGAACTAGTTGTTGTCCCTCTTTGTACCACCAGATGTAAAGATTCCCTGATATCCTCATTATTTAGCCTCAGAAATATATAATGGTGATTGTCTGTGGAGGTTCTCAGTGACTGTGACCCACACCTTGACTTGTGTGATTAGGTAGAGGATTAATAGAGGGTCCATGACCCTCTTGGGGACACTCTCATAGAACTTAAAATCTGGGATTCTCCACTTAGAACTGAAGAAGCTTCTCGGATGAGAGGTGAAACTTAAAGACACTTTAAGTGTCCAGACAATTTTCTTTCCACGCTCCTTATACAATAATGGTGATTACACAGCAGCAGTACATCAGCACAGTATTCAGTGTATCAGAAGCTGCTTGCACTTGTTCCCTATTGAGTTCTCTGTGCTGCAAATAGACATGCTGGGTGAGTGAACCAGTCTGGCCTCTGCTGACAAATAGCTGCAGTTTAACTAAAGGAAAAAACCAATACTGCATTTAGTTTCCCATAAATGTGTTTATTCTTCTTTAACTTTTACCCTACAAATTACAGAAACTCGAAATTAGAGCACCCGCTAACTTATGTTTTTATTCATTAGCACTAAATTAGAAAGAGGTTAATTAACATGAATCAATTTTGAGCAGAACAAACATCATTTTCAACTTTGTCATTTTTCATAATCACTAATGATATATTTAGCACTGAAAATACAAACCGAAAAAGCTTGCTGATTTTCTCCTAAATCACACAAGAAAACTCCCCATTGTACGAGTTAGCAGTGCGTGTACACACACCTAATGTCTTCCTGTGTTCGGTGTTCTCTACATTTCCCGTCCCTAATTGCCTAATAATTTAAGCACACTTAAGTTGGCTCATTAGACCTGTATGAAGACTTAAGGGGGGAAACACCTGTTCATTTACTTAATGAAGTCCAGAAAACACTGCACTGTGTTCCTGGGCAAGAAAACAAACCGATACATAACATTGCGGTTTCAAGACATACAAACCTTTAATGGAACTGCAACAGTAAAATGTAAATATCAGCACTTATGCTTTTGTTAATCTACCTGCAGAGACATGCTGGAGCAGCGTTCTGGGACTGTAAATCAAGTGTTTCCTCCACTGGAAAAATAATGAAGGGATTCAGGTGACCTGGGGCCAAAATACAGAATGAGGTAAATATCCAAAAGAAACCATTTGGATTGTATTAATGGTATTTCCTTGTGCACACACAAGTGAGTGAGTGCTGGTCATGAAAGAGACAATTTGGACTACTGGAGCAAAGAGTGAAAAAACTGTAAGGGACAGAGGAAAAGGTGGGCAGGTGCTCCTCATTTAAAGTACATTTAATGCATGTGAAGCCATTTAAAAAGTACACATTCCTGCAACTTTGATCACATGTGGCAACATTTTATTTTTAGTAACTTAATGTATAACTATGACTGACTTGTGCCAGTTGTTATTACAAGGCCTCAACACATTCATGGAATATTTACCATTATTGATTTTTTTAAATGATACATTAAAACTCCTATAATCAGTTTTTATAATGGATCAGTGTTTACAGAGGTGTATACACTCTCAGCTTAGATCCTGCAATACTGTTTTATTAACAAAGGACTGCCACATGTTTGATTTTGTTATTTCTTTACACCTAAAAGGATTTATGTCTTCTCCCGAGACTGAACCAAGGATCTTTCACTTGTTAGGTAAATGTGTATGATGTAGGATGTGACGGTCGGTCAGAGTAGTATTCATTCCACGCCTCCTGCACTATGACACTGATGAGCACAGAGTTTCACCTCAAAATTACAATTTTACAGTTTTCAGCAACTTAAAATAAAATTCTTGCTGCTGTTTTTATTATTTTACAAAAATCACTGACAGACTATTTCGATGCCAACATGTTGGGTGTTTTTTGGAGCCAAAAGTTGGCTTAATTGAAGAAAGTCTTGAGTAAAAAAATATCACTTGCTACAATTGAACTAATGAAAAACTGAAGCAAAAATTCTTAAATAACCACACAACCTGTGAATTACACAGCAAGCTGTTAAACTGTACTTCATGATAGTCCTTACAGCTGTGCTGATGATGTGCAGCTGTTAAGAACCTCAACAGCCTCTCCTGTCATTACTAACAGTACAAAAAACACAAAAAACAACCCTTTGCATGCTCTCAAAGTACATACTTTGGTCGTCCTCTGTATCAATTAATGTAACTTACTTTTCATGTGCATTTCTCAGTGCACACCAGAATTCATTAAAATGTTTTATTAATTACATATAAAGCCCTATATGGCCAGGCTTCTATGTAGCAGACCTGCTGAGACCTTAGTCCAGCAGTCAGCCTCTGATCGAGATCCTGCTCCAATATAAAAGCCAGAGGTGCTGATCTGTGGTTTGTTTTAATAAATGACTGCTCAAAACGTATTTTTGTAGTTTAGCTTTTCCTTGATCTTTCTGAAAATATGAATGAATGCAAGACTGTGTGTTTGCATCTACTGTATCTCAACACACAGTACATGCAAATTCAGTCTTGCATTTGAGATATGCAAACTTCCTTAACGTATGCTTTATCCATACTTTATAAGTACCTCTTAACAGTGCTAGCTATTATTTTTGTGCTATTTTTCTGTTATTAAAATGATTCAAAAGGCACTAACAGCACAGACGAGTGCAGAGAGGTCAAATTCACTGACTTTAATTAGCAGCGCTGAGGTCTAGTAGACACCAATCTGCTATAGCTACCTGTGACTGGACACCTGTTTAACACCAATATCCAGGCGGATGAGTAATAAAACAGAATTACCCCCCGAATACTTGTTAAGAAGGGGGAAACTATCCATAGAGGCCATTATGTGCACAGGGACATTTTTAATGCTTTTTAATGCTTCAACATGGGAATCTTTGGGGATTGTCTAGTTTTTGGAGCCAGCGTCAAGTTGCCTCAAGTTTCTGACAGATCTGACTTTAGTGTGCACACATGACATAGAACTGTCGCCCAATTCTGCAGCTGTCCCTGGCATGCCACATGCTTTTAGGCTGCTTCTGTGATAACTAAAAATGATGCCGACTGAGACCTAACTGCAATTAGGGCAATATACCATCCTCAAATGGAAATGGAGACTCACTCTGATCACCAGGCTATGCATTAGTCTTCTCTTGGTTTGCACTTGCATGTTCTAACAGTAGGACTGAGCCTGTGACAGCATGGTTTTCACGCAGAACTCACAGCTCCTGTCATCTGGTGATCAATGTGGCGACTTTAGGATGGAACTGGCCCGTGCAGTGTTAGTCTTTGCCATCTTCCAGCACTCTTTGCTCACACCTCTCTGTGCTGGAAACCCAAGACTACAGGACACAAAGGGCTATGTAAAGCATCTCACCCTTCCCTCTCAGTATAGTAATTAACCTGCCTCTCACCTCCCTGTCCAGCAGCGTCCTCAGAACAGCCTGGCAATCACCAGACACTTCACACAACAGCCTGCACACGGGAACTTGACCCTCACGGGTCCCTTTCTTCTTTTGTGACACTTTTCTCTGTGGCACTTCTCTTTCCAAATTACAGCGGCACGGCATACCTCGCACACATGCAATGTCATCACATTCTGTAATGACTTCATGTCTCCATTAAAACAGTTTGACAGATCACCGTGAATTAGTAGCAACTTGTAAGTGATTTCATATGTTTTAATACGAGGGGGGAACAAAAAATTTCTTGATGTGCAGCTCAAGCAGCTGAAGTCAGTAAATCACAGGCTCCACTCTGTCCATAGGCAATTTTCAAAGTAGGAAAACATTAAAGACTTATTAACTTTTAGTGGACATTCAATGCAGGTCAAGAAATGGAAATAGACTGAAACAGCCAATGAAAGCATGAGACCTTCTTTGGCGCACGTCATGACAAAAGCAGCCCTTAAATCAGATTTGAACAACTCGGCCTTGTTCATAATGCAGCCTGTCTAGCGACTCAACATCTAGCAAATAAGTGTAAGGGAGAGCCACTGGGGCAGTCCAGCACCTTTATTTCCATCAATAATTTCCTCTCCTTGGCTGATGACCTTTGTGCCCCCACAACAGGCTGGTTTTGATTAGCACTGCTGTGTACCGAAGTGAGACCTGCAGGGTTTGCGATGCTGTGATGGATTCTCTGAAAAAAGTCACACCATCCAGGTTTTCCACACTGCCCACATTGTGTTGGACAGAGAGAGGAATTCTAACGTCACCTCACATTATATCAGCGCTTTCGTGCTTCTAAATATGAGCCAGCCACTTTTTCCATCATACAACTTTCTTACTGGCAATCCAGTGAGAGAACATTGTCTGTTACCACCAAGAAATGGCCGAGGCACTGTCGCAGGACATTTCTTTCAAACATTTCAAGAAATATTCTTTGATTTGAACATTTCGGCGCTGCTCTGTATCGTGCAAGTCCCTCATTTAACCATATATTGTTTTTGGCTGAACCAGCGGGGTGGTGTTGTGATTGGTGTCACAGTACTTCAGCCAGACGGCCTAGGCTCAATTCCCCTTGACAGCCAAAATCCACCCTGCTGAGGTGCCCTTCAGCAAGACTTGGAATTCCTTCCAGCTGCAGAGAGATGCAGCTCTGCAGCAGAACACGGTGGCTTTCCGACTGACAAAATGCAGCTCTCTTCTCCATTTCAGTGGGACCACTCGGTTTAGGGGGAAAAAGTTGGCCAATGAAATACAGCGCCAGTGAATAGCTTTGTAAAGTCAAGCTTTACCCCAGTTTACCTTATAAACAATGCAATGAAAGATAAAATAGTTTCTCCCATAACATTCCTGAGCCATATAATCCTCTATTGCTGTCTCATGGGGATTAAAATGCTTAAATCTCTCACTCAAACTAGACTTTCCCGATCTTATCTTATAAAAAAATAGGGCTCTTTCAGTCTAAGGATCCTCTTATGCCGAGATGACATGATGTCAGCCAGACAAAAACCTGATCCAGCAGACAAACGGCATTAAGAGGAAGGGTTAGAATTGGTTGCTATTTAATCCAACGACTAAAGTTTTTAAGTGTGTCACCGAAGGTCACAGAATCTAACAGCATCTTGGACTTGAATGAATTTTTCAGCCACTCACAGTGACTTTGACAGCGTCTATAAATATAAAAGTAGAATGAACCCATTTAAATACACTGAACCCAAGTATTTAAACAAACCCGCGAGCATCTGGCACCCTCAGTTCTTTTTGACAACCATCCATCCACTGAGACCATTTCTGATGGAGCTTCAGTGAAACACAAATGGGCTCTCAGATCACACAACATGCCTATTTAATTTTATGTTGTCAATCTGTGTGTCAATTTTGGTATTTGGTATTTTCGGTTACTTATTATACACTTACCCAATATTTTTGCACTCATTGTGTACTTTTACTGTTCTTTTGTCTACACTATGTCTTAGGGTGAAGAAAAACTGTGAGAAGCATTTGTAATGGTGCATGTGCTCCTTGTTGCCCCTAGAGGCCAGAATGAAAATGCATATCAGTTGCACCCCTGTGTTGAGTAAAGTCATCATTACATTATTATACATTATTATTATTATGTGCATTTATAATGTGCACTGAAATAAAAACCTTTTATTACTTGCTCAAATCTACTTTGAGTTCCTGAACCTGGATGTTTTTTTTCTGTCTTCTTTTTCACTAACCAAAACCTATTTTTACCAAACAGGGAAATAAATGTCTGAACCACTCTCACCAAGTTATGACAAATGTCTCTAGATTCAGTTGTCTACATTAACCACAGTTGCATATGTTGTCAGGTGTCAGGGTCAAGTCATGAAATTTGGTGAGCTGTTATTGGTCGAGGTCCAACGTGTCATCCATCAGATATTCTCTGTTCTCAAATATAAATAATGGTGAACAGCATCTCATCACCCTCATACATTACATGTTCAGTTCAGATAGATGTAGCCTTCTATTTATTCATCTTCTCTGGGCTCACAATAATGTCTGACCATATGAAACCCTTTCAAATCCCTTTAGATAACATGAGAAATGCATTTGGCCTCAAGCCTCAAGCATTTCTTGATTCCTGAAAAGCCGACACTGTGAAGGTTCACTGATGATATCTGCCCTCTGTAAAAATCGCAGGTCACGCCATTTCCAGAAAAACCTAATGGAAAGAAGGCATATTCCTGCACCCTTTGTTCTCTGGAAAAGGGTGGACCACATATGTTCATTCCACTTGAGCAGGGTTTCTGGGTTTGAGCAGTCATCCCTCTAGAGCAACGAACACCTGAAGCAGTCACTCATGGATGTCAATAAACACTGACTTGTTCTATCTTACATGTCATCCTCACACACTATTGTTTCTCCACTGAGGCCTGAACAAGAGGCTCATTTTTTGAGGCTTCGAGCTGAATGAATTTTCCAGTCAAACATGGAGTGAAAGTTCCAGTCTGTCGCATGTTAAATGGGACATAATTAGTGGCAGGCATCAATGTGGAATTATCATACTTGCACAAATCCAGAAGGGATATGCCCTCTGTAACTAACAATATTGCTCAATTCATTTTGGCTGTAACCGTTTTTGGTCCACAAAAGCATTTATTTAATCCAAGGGCCAAACTTTCCCACCTCAAAAAATTCCACAGTGGAAAAAAGTATACATATCTTCACACTTTTCAGCATCTCAAAGCACTGCAACATCTCCTAAGTAGTCTTTTGAAAAGCTTCAAAGAGTTATCTTTGGATAAATGCTATTTTCAGTAGCCTGTAATGAATAGCACTTATAAAAACTGAATGGCTCTCATATCAGGTTTTATAGCCAAAGTATTTTGGGGAACAATGAGGAAGACATTACAAAGCAAACGAGACATAGAGAAGCAGAACTGAGTAATGACTTTGTAATCCACCACCCTCCTTATATTTTCACTGCGATGATTAACTCTTATGTATATTTATCTTCCAACAGATGCAGTAAGTACTGACACCCAACTCTAGCCCCACCCAGTCACTGTCTCTTTGTTGAAGGATGGCACAGGTTGGATTCAGGCACTGAGGAGAGGGTAAGTGCTCAGGTGCTGGATCATTGCTGTCATTTTTGCACGATGATATCATTGTGTTTTCTTCTGACTGAGCAGATCCTTTATCAAACATTTGATCTATACAAGCCTGGAAGTCAGGAGAGGTTTCAATTATCAGCACTGAAAAGACCGTGTTCATTCATCATCTGCTCTTTTTTGAAAGAGACGGCCTCTGACATATATTATGATGTGCACACATGTAGCATGTCTGCAGCTCTCACAGTGTTTGAGTAAGTAATCCAGCACATGATTATACTCAAAAGACACAGAACAAACACAGTTGACAATTCGAGGTCGCAAACACGCCTTAATTAAAGACCAATTTACAATTTGAGAATTTTTTTGTCACTGCCTAAAATAAATCTGACATCCATCCATTCGTGTCCGCTTCTCCTTTTCAGGGTCGCGGGGGGCGCTGGAGCCTATCCCAGCTGTCATAGGGCGAGAGGCGGGGTACACCCTGGACAGGTCGCCAGTCTGTCTCAGGGCTAACACACAGGGACAGACAACCATTCGCACTCTCATTCACTCCCACATTCACACCTATGGGCAATTTGGATTATCCAATTAACTTATCCCGACTAAGTGCATGTCTTTGGACGGTGGGAGGAAGCCGGAGTACCCGGAGGGAACCCACGCAAACACGGGGAGAACATGCAAACTCCACACAGAAAGACCTGATGGTGGAATTGAACTCAGGACCTTCTTGCTGTGCGGCAACAGTGCGAACCATCGTGCTGCTAAATCTGACATTTCAAATAAAATTTAAAGAGGCAAGGCTGAGACACTTTGGATTTGTACAGAGGAGAGATGGTGGATATATTGGGGTTAACTGGTGATTCTAAGCTGTTGGTGTGGATGTGAGTGTGAATGCTTATCTGTCTCTCCCTACAGGCCCCATGATAGACTGCCAGCCTGTTGCTGATGATCATAGTTAGTGAGCAGTAAAGAAAATAGATTTATAGAATTAATAGAATTCATTTGTTGTAATTATTTGAGTATTATGGCAAATATCCTTTGCTTTGACCAAAATGACAACACACCAACCCAATAGTTGTAATCTTTGAAATTTTCACAACATTTAACTGCCAAACCTCAAATCTGATTTAAAAAGCCCTACATTCAACAATATTTAGATACAACTATCATGGCTTTAACCCTCGTAGCCACAGATAACACCGTGTCACAAAAACAGAAACATACAAGCTCAGAGGAGTCTCTGTTCACCTCGTTGATCTCTGGATCCACTTCAAGATAGTCTAACAGCTGTAATTTTGAGCTATTATCCACCTTACTTTCTTACTTACAAATAACCTTTGTTGCACATATAATAATAAAAGTTTTCCTGGGGAACACATAGACTGATCTCAGTCATTTAACAATAAATAAAGAAGCGGTTTAACACGTTTCTCTAGATGACATTTGTTGCCGTAACACTTAGCCTCTGTTGGGATTCATTCTGTTGTATGTAAATAGCAAATTTTTCAAAGCTACCTAAAAGAAAATGTGGAATTAGATGCTTAAAAAATGAACTGCACTATTTAAACTGTTTTATTCTGAGGGGATTTAATTAAAGTACAATTTCTTGTTTGACCAACACTCAACTGGCATTTGTAATTTAAAAGGTTATGATTTCCTAATCAAAAGACCCTTTAATGTTTTTAGATTTGAAGACTATAACATGCACTACAAATATGCTTGTTTTGTTATTGTACTGGCTGCACTCCTCCTCTTTGCATCTAAAAGCCAATACTATAGCTATTTAGTTTTACGTGCTATTCACTACAGCCCACTGAAAATGGCATTCATCCATGGCCTCTGTAAAGAGAGAAAGACTTTCAGTTTTCTGTCCCCCGTGCCTCTTTTTCAGAATCTGCTTTTACTGGCAGGTCTTCTCACCAGACCAACAGACTATAAATATGACCCCTCTGAATGCCCACATCCTTGGCCCTAAAATAAATCATGTGCCTCTTGGCTGGAGCAGACACACGGCACCTACCAGGACAGTCCCGCCTGACTACACAAGCTGCAAATGAGACAAGCAGAGTTCTCAGATCACAATCTAACAACACAGAGAGAAAACAGAGGAGAGAGCAATCCTCTAAAGCACCATGGGAACTAAGCACTGCTGGCTCACATCAGCGCTCTGATCAAATGGATGCCAGCTCGGGCCCAGAGCAAGCTCTGCCATGCCTTGCCTGTCACTCCAGTTGCTGCTGGCTGGCCGGGTGCACAGCGGCAAAGAATAGGAGCCAGTGTGGGGACCAGGGGGGGACTGGAGCTCATCAGAGAGGGTTGACTCAGTCCTGCCTACTCCCTCAATGCTGTGGGTCTGGCACTGTGCACAGGTGGAAAACGGAAGAGGGTGAGTGGGTAATCATGAGGGTGTTGGCCCCATTCTGCCCGCACAAAAAAAGAGCGTAGCCCACAACTATGGCCCTCTTACCAGCTTGTCATATGTGGTTTTTTGAGACTGTCAACGCAGAGTTTCAGCAATGAGAAACACAGACGGGGAGGAAGAGGAACGAGAAATACAAAAAAAGGGGGGAAAAGCAGGACTTGTGCCCACTGAGAAGATGTGTTTTGGTTTCTTGGAGGACCGAAACTTCGTCTGAGACGACAAAGTACTGAGCAAATTTAAAGTGTCAGAGTGGTTAACTAAATACCAATAAATACATCGTCCAGTTTGTCTGTTTACTTCTGGATCTTCTGGTATGTGTACCCAAACGGAAAGTGAGCAAACACCGAAACCAACCAACACACAAAGTGATTCACAAGAAGAAACAGTGAAAGCAGGTAGACAAATTCACTTTGACGCAAGTCGGCCTTGACTTCTGCCTGTCTGTCAAAAAGCCTCACCCTTCTCAGGCATTATGCACTCCTTCCTTTCCTTTCGTCTTTAGGGGAACATTTGCTGTTGTGAGCGTCTATGATTGAAACAGAGCTGCAGTTGTTTTCTTTGCAAAAACACCTGTCTAAACAGCAGCAAAGCCAAGGGCAAGTCTCACCTGTCAGCGATGGTGACAGCTCTTGACAAAAATTCAGCAGAGACAATTCCTAAGACGTCTACTCAAGCGAAACAATGCAAGTGCGCTGGAATGACCCCAGCTGGGCTGCCTCGCTCTCCTTTAGTGTTGTTTATAGTAGCTCTGCACCGCACAGTCGCACTTAACAACACCTGGAACAGGACAAAACGGAGGGCATCCCTGTATAGATACAGCATTTGTTTTGTTTGTCTCAGTGGTTTTGAAAGCGTTTAATCCTTCCAACTACGCCAGTGGATTCATTGACAATGACTCAGCAAATAAAAAGGCTAACAAAAGGCCAGAGAATTCAAGTCATTAATTGATGAAGTTTACAACCATTAAAAAGCCATTTGGATCATCTGTTCAGGGTGGATTTAGTCAACAAAGACCAGGTGGCTCATTAGCTACCAGAGACTTAGGTTCGTCTGTATGGATGGGGATCTCTGGGGTGGTCAAGTTTCCATCCTTATGCTTAAATTTCAACACATGGGCTCTTACTCTGAACATCTTCATCAGCAGTAGCCTTGCTCATATGAGCACCTCCAGGGCGTGTTCCTGTTGGTTTCTGTTAGCAGAATGAGGTGAAAAATTGCAGCGACACCAAGGTCCAAATGTGGTAGCAAGCTAACAAAGCCTGAGTAATGAGAATGTCTGCGCACATTCAGGCAGCTCATTCTGTGGTAACAATATTCCCCTCAAACTCACATCATTTGCTAAATCAGGGTTTCTGCAGGGTAAAGCTAATTACGTTTTAATACCACACATCATGCAGTAATTTCACAGTAATATAGGCCAAAGTACAAATGATGAAAACAACTATTATGATTATATCACATTTTTAGTGGAAGACACAGTAAACATTGGGCTTATTTCTAGCTCCACATTTTCATTCTTGGACTCCACTAGAGTTGCTTTAGCATCATGGTGTTGAAATTATCCTAATTTATCTTATACTGGGTTTCAGTTCATTCTCGTAATCTATACTCTGTTGGAAACAGCCTTTGCCTTTAGAATCAGCCTTTCTTTAACCCAAGGTTTGAATCACAGGTGGGTGGGGCTTATGTGCTCACGAAGCTATGTGTCTAAATTGATAATAGGGATGAGATTAAGGATTAAGAATTATATAAAGTGTAGATTTTCCACAGAAGTATAACTCTCACATTAGTTTTAAGTTCACAGGAATTATTTGTACATATGCAAACATTATTGGGATGTAAAAAAAAAAATTAAAAATTACACTTTCCCACTAATAATGGATTGGATTAATATAGCGCTTACAATGCCACTATTCATTCACTCTCACATTCTCACACTGGTGGAGGCAGCTACAGGTGTAGCCACAGCTGCCCTGGGGCAGACTGACAGAAGCGAGGCTGTCATATCGCGCCATCGGCCCCACTACGAACCATCAAGTGTCCTGCTCCAATTTTTAACTCCACGCTCAGTCCAAATCCCACTCTTTATTCAAGACATTGGCTGCTTTTTAACTTAATATCAGTTCAGTCTTTGTACCTGACCACTCAGAGCAATGCTTTTTAAAAGCATAAAACTGTAACTAAAGACATGAATCAGTGGTGTGTCTACACATAACAGACGACTTACTAAAGAAGCAATTTTAAATTGTATCCTTGGACAATTTGTTTACTAGCAATCTGTTGGAAATTAGCAGAAACTATGAAAAATATAACAGCTTGACAGGCATTAAATTGTATTCTGCCACCCTCCCAAAAAGCTATAAGTCAAAAAACTTGATCTGAAATTCATGTCCTTAGAAAAAAAGGAGAAAAAAATCTAGCAAAATCTAGGGTCCTTTGTCCCTCTGTGGGGGGAAACTCCCACTAGGTTTAAATCTGGGACTCCTCACCATTTGGACTTAGAGCTGAAGAAGCTTCTCGGATGAGAGGTGAAACGTCTTCAAGCAACTTAAAGAAGTCCAGACGCTTTTCTTTGCAAGCTCCTTTGACTAGCAAATACTTGAGAAATAATTTAAGATGTGCATCTGACCTTCAGTTGATCCATCTACTGTTCGTGAAGTGTCATCAGAACTTGTTGTAATGCAGAGGTGCCTGTCAAGAAGCTATTCTTAAGGGAGGCAAATGGGGAGAAAACACTGAGGTTTGCCAAATTACACAAGAACTGGGCTGGAAATCAGCAGTGACAGGTGGAGGCTCTGTAGAGGCTCTGTCATGGTTTGGGGGCTGCATATCAGCCGGTGATGTTGGAGATCTTGTCAAAATTGATGGAATTATGAACCAAGAAAAGTACCATCAGATGGTATCCATCATGTAATACCATCTGGCAATGGCTTCCTTTCTCAGCTTTTCTGACAATGACCCAAACAAATTTCTAGCGCACGGAAAGCGGACGTGGACAGAAAAACGCCCAATGCAACACCATCAGTCATGACTCCCCCAGAGCGCAGACCTCAGCATTATTGAAGCAGTGAGGGATCCTCTTGACATAACAGAACAAAAGGCAGCAAATCTAAAGAAGAGTCTCCTTCAGGAATAACTATTCCTGATGACTACCATAAAGAAATTTAAATAAAACTTAAATAAATGTCTGTTTCCCATTTTCCAGGCAAGACCTGCAAAGTCTTGCTGTACACACAAGATTAATTAATTAACTTCACAAATCACTTCTTTTTCCATGTAGCATTTATTTAAAAACACAAATATGTGTCACTGTATATCTAAACATTCACTTTTCACTGTACATTTTTTTCATTTCTAAAGAGTACATCTTCTTAGCATGATCAGAATTTACAGTGATGCCTTGTGATGATTTCTAATCATTGAAAGCTGCTTTGAAATGGAGCGGGGATAGCTTTTCATATACAAATACACATTTTACACATATGATGGCTGTTTAGTTGTGACCACCTAAACAAATCTGGTAGTATCTCAGACACACAAACTAAAGAACAGGTTGTTGTGCATCAAACTCATTCTCCAATTCAAACCGCTGTTCTATCTAATCTAATCTAATCTAATCAAACGTAGCTGATGCTCAGAACCTCTTCAGTCATATTCATCTAATGTCATTAACACTTTACCAAAGGAGCATCTAACAAAATTACATGAACTCTAATCATAAATATAAAACTACATTTTCGAAATGGATAATATAATCTACAAGGAACACCTGAAGAAGAGACGCTGTTTAAACAGATGGAAATCATTTGTATGTTTGTTTTGTGGAAAATGTAAATCCTAATTTACGACTAAAATTTAAATATGTCTATGCAAAAATAACACAACATACGGTAGTTCACATCACATTACTGCTAGTGGAGGCCCTTACTTGGCAAAAAGAAAGCAGAGATTCATTTCACTCCACTCGCTAAAACATTTTCTACACCTACTTCCCCTCTCTTCAACTGATGAGCACCACAGGCATAAAAAAAAATCAGAAAATCACATTTGCTTTCATCTTCCCGTTTATGTCCCGTGAACATCCACCCTGCAGTCGTAGTTACAGCCACAGATTAAACAGGGGTTACTGTTTAAACAAACGTCTCTAACAGCAATGGTAGAAGAAAATATGCTCATGTATAAAAATATTCTCAACTAGCAGACTGAAAAACCAGCTTTGTACTAACATAGAGCTAGTAATCGATGTAAGAGTCATTTTTAAATATAAATCTAAGATGAAATGAAAGAATAGCTGCGTGTAAACTTGAAAAAAAGAAAAGTGAGGTCCCGTATCCTTTTTGGTGAACCACCAATGAAATTATTCGTGCTAAATATCTGAACTACAGACCAAGGCATCGAAACCGCACGGTCTGTTCTCCTCACCCACAAAGAGAAACACTTTTCATCCAGTCATCAAAAAAATCTGGAAAGAGTAACACTGTAAACAAGCTTTGTGTGTGTTTATGTGTGTGTCTGTGTGTTTCGGAGGGGATCACTGCACCACACACATGGAGCTGCGAGGGGGGTTGACTGTCCTGGCTACAGTGTCCTGACTGTAGTTCACAATGTCCGCCTTCACCACGCGCTGAAAAAGATGGAAAGGTGTCTTTTTAGTTTGAAAGCTGCAACAAGAATTCCTTTGAAATACCAGAAACCTCCAGTTAGGCCACAGATTAAATTAAGCCTCGCCTATTAAAGAGTTAAACTGCTGAAAAGTGCGATAAACGACACTGTGAATGAGATCTTGAGAAACAGAAGTGTTTGCTTTCATGCAGCTTTGAATGAAAAGACTGATACGACTCTTACGTCTTGACTATAAATTCAAAGCCACAGCCAGCAGCAGACTAGCTTAATTTAGCCCAAAAACCATTATCAGGAGAAACATCTAATTTTAAAAACTCTGTATGTCCGTCTAAGCCATAGGTGTCAAATTCTGGCCCGTGGGCCAAATTTGGCCCGCAGCCTAATTACACTTGGCCCGCGAAGCCATACCAAATTACTATCAGAGCTGGCCTACTGGTATTATACAGCTAAAATTTATATTGTTTAGTATTAAGCTTTGCTTGTTCCATATTCAGTTTTTCAGCAAAACGTGTTTGAGTCCATAAGAAAAGATTCATTCTTAAATCTGGAGGAATAAATATATTTCAATAAATATTAACGTTAGCCCGCGACTTGGTTCCAGTTTTGAATTTTGGCCCAATGTGTATCTGAGTTTGCCACCCCTGGTCTAAGCGGTCCCATTACTGGCCGCAGGGTCATGCACAGACATAAGTTGTAAGGACGTTCTCATCTAGATGGCTGACTGAGATATCTCCCAAATTGTTTCTTTAACATTTCTTGACATGGGCTCAAAGTCCATGCTATGACTGAAGACATTGGTCAAAATGTTTGTGCACCCACGCCCTGAATCTGACAGGAAGCAGATGAAGGTCAGAATGGAGTCATATCTGTTTCATGGTTTTGAGGTTTTTCTCATTACATCACACACGGACAAAAACACACATAGCTTAGAATCCCAAAGTGGACTAAAAAAATAACACTACTACAGAGGACATGTCTTTTTATTTGATTCACTACTTTGTAAATTTAAACTCTGAACCAAAACATAACCTCTATTACTAATAGTTGCTACAACTACAAATCTACGGGGATATATCTGTGTAACTGTAGAGACATACTTCCGGCTACTGAATCAAACATATTTTGCTTTGCTGGGCGTTCTCTTGACTAATTGGACCTTCATCCTGTGGGTAGTCCACCAGCTCAGCCTTCACAATCCTCTGAGCAGGTTCAGTGTATCGAGCAGTAGATGAGTGGAAGACAGGAAAAAGAATAGAAAAACAAAACAAAACAGAAAAACAGACAGTTACAAAATCATGAGAGAGCACACGTATGATGAGAGTTAAAAGCGGCATTGAGCAAAGTAATGAGTGAATGAGAAAGAATAAATCAGGGAGTGCTAGAGATGAGGAAGAAAAGGAGTGTAGACAGCACACAGAGCTAAGCCAGTTTTCTAATTAAACGCATGCTAAAACACACAAAGGAAAAAACCTTAGAACACTGAAAATCTAGTCTTTCATTATTGAGATCGATGCCATGTCAGTCCACTTCATCCTAGTTTATGTCTGATGAGACATTTTAAATTGCTGGTTTGTCCAAACCCTAAAAATAATTCATTTATTCAATAGAAAAGGGCAATAGCGCAAAAGGCAGCTGGACCCTATGGTGATTAACCACCTTCGAGGAGCCCACATGGCTGAATACCAGGCCCTGGTTGGCTGCCTGATTAACGAGCTGCTGAAACCTGGTGTTGGAGTCGGTGAGTGATCCGTAACTTCGCTATCTGATCTTACAGACAGAGGACCATGACGGAGAAGCCTGCCAGGCAGATATAATACTGTCGGGGGTTGTGACCCTCGTGTTCAGCTCTCTAAACCTGACAGCTGATAATGACACGTTGCTCGCCCATGGCTACACCCAGAGGCATGACCTGCTGAAAGCCTTCTCTCTGCACCAATTTCCATTTACAACACTGGTCTTTATGAAAATTTATGAACTGTTTCTTGCATTTTGTTTTTGCTTTGACCAAGTAAAACACATTCCCCCACACCAACCTGCAGAAATCGACAAACACTTTGGACTACTGCGCTGACAAAACATCTGAAAATACCAGCTATGAGAAATTCTGAGCAAACCAACAGACTGAGAAAATAATTATTTGATTAGATTCTTAATTCTTAGATTATTCATAATCAATCAGAACCTCAGATCACAACACATACAGTATCCACTAGATATGTAAATTTCTGGAATGTACCTTTAACTCAGTGGTTTTATAGGAAGTTTAATAAATGTTAAGTAGTTTCTTTTGCTTATACAATATATGTTTTCTTCCCTGTAGAGCTGTGCTGTGTTTTGTGTTTCTGACAACTACTCATCCCTTCTTTATGAGTGGACAGTGGATCTAGCCACCCACCCAGCTTGATTAGCCTGGATTAAAGCACTTTGCTTTACTGACAGAACTATGAAGGGAGGGGGTTAAATGCAAAAGCAGATGGACAGCTACATTAGTCTGTGGTCATTTTCACTTAGTCAGAAGCGGTGTTGGCTGATTGGAGCAGAGCTTGAGAATTTGGCCACTCTTTCACCTACAAGCTCTCCCTTCTCTGGGGTCCTGACCTCTCTGTAGCCCCTCAGGCTCATCAACCACTAGCCAGCCAGTGTGGCTCCAGCCGGTCATATCACACTCAGGATTAATGCCTCTGGGGGAGGTGACCTTGTAAATCCTACAGCTGCCACTATTGGGCATCATGGACTGGCTGGCAAGCCGAGGCTCCGTTTTGTCAAAAAAAACAAAAACAGTGGGAGATAAAACTAATAAATCAGGCAGCCACTCCTAACCTTCTCACCCCAACAACTGCCTACCTTTAACCTCTGACTTCACGCATTAATGTGGTCAATGTGGGTCTATTTACAGATGGGCAGTGTCAGTGGCAGGTATACCATCACAGGAGGCAGACGTAGCAAAATCATGTTTACACAGCAAAAAGTCCTATACAGTGTGTGGTGACCTCCATTGACCTAACGCACTCCCCGTGACCTCGCTTAAGTTCAGGCATAACATTGCACATAGGTGACTGGTGAAGTACTGATGAGACTAAGAGCAAATTATCCATATACGATTAGAAGAACGTTGCACACCCAACCTTGATGCTAAACCTTGATGCTGTCACGGCTCACCTGTGACTGCTCTAGCTCTGCTTTGTTTAGTTTTACACCCAGAATCTCAGCAGCCAATCTCTGAAAACAAAGGTACACCTGGAATAAGAAATTCAGAGAAAAATAACACAAGGTGAATCCAATGAAAGCCACTTCCAATTTATTTTCTGACCTACTGAAAACTGGCTGGTACTAACCGAGTCCCCTGTCTTGGCCGATACGAACTGACTGATGAGGCCGTTCTCTTGGCAGAAGCGCTGGTGTTTATCAGACTTCACTGTCCTCATGTGCTCCAGGTCGACTGTGGACAAAACACAGCGAAGACGTGAGAAAAATTACAAGAGACAGACAGATGGATTTATGCGATGGTTACACAGCACTCTCACAGGTTTAACTGTTAAATATCAGAGCATAAACAAAAAAGATAACTGTTTACACTTGCATTAAGATAGAAGAGGTCTGCCTAGTGTATGAGGATGGCACGCATAGAGGCATGTAAAAACAAAGCGTAATTCAATTGTTATGTTGCTTTCAAAACCCAGCTGCATAGACTGATTGTCGTTAGCTTTCAATTTATGGATGGAATCATTGAGAGTGGAAATGATCTCCTTCCATTCCCAGCTGGTATTGAAGTTGGATGCGGCACATTCCTCAGCGTTAAGCCGAGTACAGTTGCACCCTGAAGCCACAAACCTGTATTTGACCCGAAACAGACAAACCAGCCCAGCTGTGGAGAAATACTTAAGAAACAATACATGAATGACCAAAGACTTGAGGCTACAATCACAGTGAGAGTGTAGACAGAGAAAGACGTTTGACTTATGAGCGCACCGGGATGTTAAGGTGGGTGCAAGGGCCCGAGATCTGGGACTGTCACCTACACAGTGATTTACTGTGAGCACACAATGACAGCACCTTCCTTTTTTTTCACTATTGTAGTGATGTCCCTGTCCATTCGACTCCTGTATAGTGATACTGGGCGCTTTGCTTCTCTCCTTCCTCACTATGGGGTCATGCTGGGGTCGATAAGGAAGGTCACCCAGGGGTCTTGTTGCTGAAAACATTATCTTGGTTCTTTATTTCTGGCTTTGTGCAGGAAGGTGGCCACGCCCGGTATCTGGTGCATGCATGTCTATGTTAGCTGGAAGAGGTCAGGCTACTGTACGGTTTTGCATTTCTCTCACCCCCCCTCGAGTTTTAGTCTTTGTGTGAGGCTTCATTGAAGTTGTCAGGATTTACCCTGTTCTCATGCCCCTTAGTGTGCATGTGTGTGTCTGTGTGTGACAGGGAAGAAGGGAGGTGTGGATAAAGCCAGAAGCAGAGAGAGAGAGGGAAATGTAAACACTGCACTAATCCTGTATTATTAATATCTGAGCCTCATGGCATATGACCTAAAAATGCTAAAGGCCAAAAGAATACATTTAGAAAGAATCATTTTAGGCTAACAGGAATATTAGCATCGTCATAAGTGACATATAAACACAAACCTTTCTGGGCAAGGGCAGACTCTTTTACAGCTACTCAATGTCCAGGGCAGACTGTCATGTCTCTCCCTGTACATAAACAGAGCTGTCTCATAGGCGTCAGCAGGTTATTAATTCCAGTCATTTACAGCCAAGGTACCCAGCATGCTACTAGAAGTAAACACTACTAATCCTTTGGATCCTGCACACTTGGGAGAGGCTATCAATCATGTGTCACAGTCAGATTAACCAACATTAACACAGTGGCTCAGAAGCTGTGGAAGACACGTTACTGTTAAGTAAAGAAAAAGGTGTGCAAATTTGGGAGGCTTCTTAATTTGGCCTGTAGGTGTGCGCGTCAAGCCAATGTGAAAACTGAAAGTGAGTAGCTGCTAAGAAAATTCAGAAAACAGCACAGAAGCATGTCTGGAAACTTCAGGTTTGCTTACATGCAAATTAAAATTTCTGACAAAGCATCAAAAGACTAATCTGTAAAGTATTAGAATTTTCATTAATGTGGAAACACAAATAAAGGCACTTCATGTCTTTTGAAGCCAAATGATTGTATCTTAAGTGCCAGAAATCTATTGTGAAGTGCCAGTTAAAGTGTACAGGCAGCAGATTTACTACTTACAACCTAATGTCTGCCTGGGCTGCTTGGGCACATTAGTATGAATGGTGTGTATGTGTAAGTTTGGTGATGGAGTTTTTATTATGAATGAATGATGAATTTTTATGAATTATTATGTCTATTTTTTATGCTTAAGGACAACAGATGGAAATTAGCCCTTGGCTATAATCTGGTATGTTTACATTCATGTAATTTTTTTTTACATTTATGTTCATTAACATGCACTGTCCTAAATAAAATAAATAAATAAACAGCATGAGCACTGCATTTTGTCTAACTATTGTAGAATTGTAGATGTTTTTATATTTTTATCTGAAAATAACTCTTTAAGACGTTTTTTCAATAACTTTTAGATATTTAGATTAATAAATGTTTAAATTTAGATATCAAATTTAGATAAAAACACATGCTGCAATTATTCCATTTTGTTTGACTAACACCAGTGAGATCAGTCACTGTAGCTCTGAAAGCAAAATGGTACGCCTTTTGGTTTTAGAATATGATTGGAGCTACTAAACAGTTTGGCTCCACCATTGTTATACTTTTTGATTTATAATTCGCTTGGTTTTTTTAAATGTTGGCCATGTTAGCACCTGTACCCTTTTATTACTCTCTACCAGGGGTGGGCAACTCCTCGAGGTCCGGTGTCCTGCAGGTTTTAGATCTCACCCTGGGAGGAGTGACGTATATACAATATCGGTAAATTGCCAATCGAATAGCAATAAAAGAAAATAATTACATGACGAGGAGACTTGTTTATACCCCACAGACGGACAGCATTTGGTGCAGAACGTCCTTTCTGTCCAGGGTGGCCATCTGTGGAACAGTCTTCCTCAACCCATTAGAGAATGCTCGTACACTCAATTTGTTTAAGGCAAAGGTTAAAAACTGGTTATGGACAAATCAAGTGTGTGATCATGTATGAGTTGTATAGTTTTAATGTTTTATTTGGGAACAGAATGGTGTGTATGTGTAAGTTTGGTGATGGAGTTTTTATTATGAATGAATGATGAATTTTTATGAATTATTATGTCTATTTTTTATGCTTAAGGACAACAGATGGAAATTAGCCCTTGGCTATAATCTGGTATGTTTACATTCATGTAATTTTTTTTTTACATTTATGTTCATTAACATGCACTGTCCTAAATAAAATAAATAAATAAATAGAGCATCTCATTATTGTGAAAATCATGTAGTTGTAGATGCTTTTAAGTTTTACTGTTCTTGACTTCTAATTCATTAACTTTGTATTTATTTTAAAATTTTATCTTAGATACTGAAAACACATGCTGCAATTATTCCATTTTGTTTGACTAACACCAGTGAGATCAGTCACTGTAGCTCTGAAAGCAAAATGGTACGCCTTTTGGTTTTAGAATATGATTGGAGCTACTAAACAGTTTGGCTCCACCATTGTTATACTTTTTGATTTATAATTCGCTTGGTTTTTTTAAATGTTGGCCATGTTAGCACCTGTACCCTTTTATTACTCTCTACCAGGGGTGGGCAACTCCTCGAGGTCCGGTGTCCTGCAGGTTTTAGATCTCACCCTGGGTCAACACACCTGAATCACATGATTAGTTCGTTACCAGGCCTCTGGAGAACTTCAGGACATGTTGAGGAGCTAATTTAGCCTTTTTTTTTCTTTTTTTTTTGTCTCCCATTTGGATCTTTAGCCATCAGAATTGTTGTCTTGAGGCCAAGAAAGATGCCAAGCGGATTTATTTTACCAAGTGGATCATCATGGCCTTGCCATATTGGTCCATTTGATTGACCTTTATTATAATTATGAATTTATTTTATTTTCGGTTGCTACAAACGGGACAGACATGACTGGGGGATAGGACAGGGAGAAAGAATGAAAGAAAGAGAGGGAGAGAAAGAAAACCAAAGGGGAGAAGAGACGGTGAGAAGGGGGGGGAAGAAAAAAAAAAAACACCTGGATCACCTGTATGGAGAAAAAAAACAGAAGAGAAAGCAAACAACAAAGAGCAACATAATAAAAAAAACAGCACCATCACAATAAACTAGCTAGCAGTAGATACTAAATAATAAACGATATTGTGCAGCACGCAAGATAGACAGCGCACAATGTGCTTTGAGGCAGCAGCCAAGAAAGCTGTAGTCCGCGTCTGTGAACACCCGTGTGTACACCTGTGTGCATACCTGTGTGGATCAGCATGCTTGTATTCCAAAGGTTTCTCCATGTAACGATCTGCTAGGGAGTGTGGGGAGCCATAGCCCCGTCCACCAGGGTATGAAGCAGGTATGGAGGAGATCCAGGCCCCAGATATCCAGAGGCCCCAGAGTACAAGGACCCGAGGAGGACCACCAAAGGGGGGGAACCGTGCCACCCTCCTGGGAAGAGCTGAGTAGAGCCCCAAAGGAGAGGTCACCCCGCAGCTACGGAGCAGAGGCCAGAGGGGGTTGCAGTGGCGTGCCCGCGGGCTCTGCCGGCAGCCAGCTGTGCCAGAGAGGACCGAGCTTCAGGCCCAGAGGCCAGAGGCCTGAGGGCATCCCACCCCCCGGAAGGAGCCCAGCCGGGCCACAGGCGCCCGGCCCCGCCAATCGGCCACCAGGAGTGAGCCGGTACATACATGAGCGCCCAGCCCCAGACGACAAGGACCACCAACACACCAACGTCTGAGGGCATCAGCCACCGGCAGGGAGTGTGGTGAGGGGAGATAGGCCTCCGTACTTTAGAGGGCCTGAGATGTACCCAGAGAGGTTGAGTCTAAGACCCAACCTGACATATAGACACAGACGAACAGGCACACGCGGACACAAACGTGCATTCCCACCCCATATGCACAACCAAATACTCGGCACTCACCCAACGTGTAGACAGACACAAATAGACACTGCACAGACAGTCGCACTCCCCAAACATACTCTATATCCCAGGTCCAGGTACCCCCGCCCTCAGAGGGGCAAGCCGCACCTAGACCCAGGAGATGTAACCCTTCTCTCTGGGGTGGAGGCAAGCGGACCACCTCCTTATCTGCAGTAGCAGGGAGGCCCCGCATCCCAGACCCCAGTCTGACGGCCAGCACCTCCTCCCAGCCCCCCAGCCCTGACGGCTAACAGAACCGGGGTGAGTGAAGACCTCAAACCTCCCTACGCCCGCTCATATGTAGTGTTGCTGTGTGCTGTTCTAAAGTGCATTTAAAACTCAGGAGAGCATGGTACTAGCTTCCTCTCAGAGAGCAGCACGGCTCTTCCCGAAAACCCTTAGTGTCTAAATGCATTTAAAATTGAGGGTAGGGCACCAGCGCCAGAGGTGGGTTGGAGTACACCGACCATCCTCTGGATGCTGTAAAACGTGCCCACCCCCAAGGCCCTATATGTATGTGTTATGTGAGAGTGTGAGTAATGTGGATGTCTAGGTTGCAGAATAAAATTGAGGCACAGGCGGCCAGAAGGGGACAGAGGGGGAGTGCCTCCCCTGCACCCTGGTGACATACCTGCACCCCAAGCCCTGCGTGTGTGGGTGGGTGTGGTAGAGCGGGAATAGGGAGGCAGCTGAGGATGGGGAGGGAAGAAAGGGAGGGGCAAGCGGCCCCTCCCTGGGGCCAGCTCCCCCGCTGACCCCAGTAGGCACCCCCACACTCTGGAACCCACCAGGGCAAGGGGGCCCAGGCCCATCCGGTCCGGGGCAGCCCACCCGACTCCACCCCAGAGAAAACTGCACCCACCCCATCATCCAATCATCTCCCAAACTACACAAGACAATAGACACCCAGGTTGAGTTCATTCTCCACCTCTCCTATATCTCTCCCCCCACCTGCAGAGTGAGCTCCTGTAGTGAGGAGACCACCTGCAAAGATATAACAACCTCCCCACCAGTTAGAGAGCCCCCTAGTAGGGCCGATGCACCAGAGGTCCCCTGCACTGGGGCTGAGCCCCCCTGCACCCACCCGCCCACTGCTCCGGCGACACAACAGCCAGGACCCAAGCCCCCAAGGCCCGGCCAGCACCCCAGACCGGGGGGCGGAGCACCCCCAGACCCCCAAGCCTCCACGCCCGTCCCGGACCCTCCCAGGGGCAGCCAGGCTACCAGGCCAGTAACCAACGTCCGCCAGCACAGACCCTCCCCCATCTCCGCTGTACGCAGCCACAAGGAAAACACCATCCAAGAGCCCCAGAGCTCCTAACCAGGTCATGGCCACATCCCCCAGGTTAGTCCCTCTAGGGAAACGTCCCTAGGGACTCCCCAGACGCCCTAAGGCCGTCCCTACCCCCATATCAACCACAATAGCGAAGGCAGGACCAAACCATGACCCCCCACCCCCACTAGGTGATGAAGCCGATCAAAGGAGCCCAAAGGGATTGATCAAATGTGATGGCAGATGTTGTATCAAGACTAATGTGATCTATTAGATGGTTTCTATATTGGTTAGAATTAAGATTATTTTTATTTTTCCAGTTAATGAGGACCATTTTCTTGGCAATGCATAGGGCCGTAAAAACAACGTGGGCTGTGTTTATTTCTGCAGTGACCTCATCCAAGTTGCCCAGCAAGCATACTAAAGGGGAGGCTGGAATGTTACATTTCAGACACTTTGATAAGTCTTCACATATCTCACGCCAAAATTTCTGAACTGGTGGACAGAACCAAAGAGCGTGGATGTAATTGTCCGGTGTATTTGCTGTGCAGTGTGAGCAGTTGTTGGAAGGCGTATAGCCCATCTTGAACATCCTATGACCAGTATAGTGCACTCTGTGTAATATTTTGTATTGTATTAATTGCAAACTGGGATTTCTGATCCATTGAAAGGTTTTTAAGCATATCTGAGACCAAAGGTTTGGGTCTAAGTTGATTGATAAATCTGCTTCCCATTTTGCAATAGGAAGGGATATTGATTCATCTATTTTAGAAAGTGTTCTGTATATTTTAGACAATAATTTGGGGGGTTTTAGACTAAAAAATTGTACCACACTTGGTGGTGTTTGTAATTCAGCTTCACTGGGATTAAATTTCTTTTTTACTATGGATTTAATTTGTTGATATTCCAAAAATCGTTTCTTGTTGATCCCATATTGTGTAACTAGTCTGTCAAACGAAATAAAGTCTGTTCCTTCCCACATATGTTCCAAGTATTTAATTCCTTTGCAACTCCAATCTGGAAAGTTTATCATATTATTGTTTTGTAATATGTCCGGATTGTTCCAGATAGGTGTACGTTTGCATGGGATTAATGAAGACTCTGTCATTTTTAGAAACTCCCACCATGCTGTCAGAGAAGAGCTAATATTGATGCTTTTAAAGCATTCATGTCGTTTGATGTTTGAGCTGATAAATGGTAGGTCTGAAATTTCTAGGTTATTACATAGTGCCTGTTCTACATCTATCCAAGGTTCATCTAAGAGGGTGTGTTTAAACCATCTAGAGATGAACTGAAGCCTGTTGGCTAAAAAATAGTGATTAAAGTTAGGCAGATCTAATCCTCCTTTATCCTTGGTCCTTTGTAGTGTTTTTAAGCTGATACGTGGGGGTTTATCTTTCCAAAGGAATTTAGAAATATACGAGTCTAGAGATCTGAACCAATCTTGTGATGGCTTATTTGGGATCATTGAAAATAAATAGTTTATTTTTGGCAAGACCATCATTTTTATAGCGGCGACCCTTCCCATGAGTGATATGGGTAAAGATTTCCATCTAGCCAGGTCGCCTTCTACTGTCTTTAAAAGTGGGATGTGGTTTAATTTAGTTAATTCTGAAAGTTTAGGAGAGACATTAATACCTAAATATTTTATATTTCCACATTGCAGTGGGGAAGGAGAAGAATTATGGAGAAGAACTGTTGATTTGACCAGTTAATTGAATAATCTGAGACACTTGAGAAGAATTTATCAATGCAATTACCCCAGAGATATTGGTTTGTGAGATTTTGGAGAAAAGTAACACATCATCTGCATAAAGGCTGATTTTATGTTCTACAGTTCTTAGCATTTTATGCCCTTAATTCTGACATCTGTCTAATTGCTGCTGCTAGTGGCTTCAATAAAAATTGCAAACAGTGAAGGGGAGAGTGGGCATCCCTGTCCTGGTGCCCCTCAGAAGAGAGAAGCTGGAGGATGTTGGTCATTTGTTCTAACACAAGCTGTTGGGGAGTTATATAATATTTTTAACCAGTTTATGAAAGAGGTCCAAAACCAAATTTGTGTAAAGTTGCGAATAAAAATTTCCAGTTAACTCTGTCAAATGCTTTTTCTGCATCTAGAGATAATATTATGGTTTCGATGTTTTTATTGTATGAGTAGTCTATTAAATTAAGTAATCTACGAGTGTTTGTTGAGGAGTGCCTACCTTTTATGAAACCAGTTTGGTCAGGATGAATTAAGAGGGGGGTTATTTTCTCTAATCTCTTTGAGAGAGCTTTGCAGATTATTTTAAGGTCTACATTAAAAGAGGATATTGGACGATAGCTTGAAGGAAATACAGGGTCTTTGCCTGGTTTTAGTAAGAGACTGATATTTGCAGAGTTCATATTTGGTGGTAGTCTACCATTTTCTTTGATTTCCTGCAACATCCTGTGAAAAACTGGTGCCAGAATTGTCCAGAATTCTTTGTAAAAATCTGTTGGAAAACCGTCTGGACCTGGAGCCTTATTATTGGGCATACTTATCAGAGCTTCCTGGAGTTCACCTGGCGTCAGTGGCGAATCCAGTGCCATTGCTTGGGTGTCTAATAATTTTGGAAGAGTTATGTTGTCGAGAAATTGATCAATTTCGTTTTTAGATGGGTTTATTTGTGGTGTATATAAAGTTTCATAGAAATCCCTAAAAAATTTTGTTTATTTTTTTAGGATCATATATTGTATTCCCAGATAAATCTTTAACAGCACATATAGTTGTTTTTTCTTTATTGATTTTTAACTGGTTAGCAAGAAATTGTCCGGATTTGTTACCGTGTTCATAATTTTGCAGGCGAAGTCTTTGTACTAAGAATTTAGTCTTTTTATTAATAATTTCATTTAATTCTAGTTTTGTCTTGCGTATTTTGTTTAATATTTCTTGATCTTGGTGTGACACATAGGCTTTTTCTAAGGATTTGATGTTTTTCTCTAGTTCCTGAATTTTTTTGTTTTCTTCTTTCTTCTTATGTGATGAGAAAGAGATTATTTTACCTCTCATCACGGCTTTCCCTGCTTCCCAGAGGACAGATGCTGATGTTCCAGGAATGTCATTAAAGCCTAAATATAGAGTCCATTCTTTTTTAAAGTATTTGATAAACTCTTCGTCTTTGAGCAGTGATGTATTAAATCTCCAGTTTTTTCTTGGTGTAGTATTATTCATCTGTATTAGTGTTAAAGATACAGGAGCATGATCGCTGACAGCTATAGGATGAATCTCAGTGTCTGTAATGTTACTCAGCAGTGAGCTGCTGACCAGAAAATAATCCAGACGAGAGTAGGAGTGATGGACATGTGAGAAGAAAGAATATTCCTTACTGTTGGGGTGAAGGGAGCGCCATGCATCGCAAAGACCAAAGTCGCTCATATACTGTTTGATTATATTTGTGGACTGCCAGTTACGCTGAGTTCCTGCTGTATTGAGCCTATCCATTTCTTCATTTAGTCCCAGGTTGAGGTCTCCCCCAAGAACAATTGTGCATTTAGCCATTTAAATCAGCTGTGATAGATCAAGGACACATCTAAAACCTGCGGGACACCCACTCTCGAGGCCTGGAGTTGGCCACCCCTGCTATGGAATATGTATAGATTGTGGTTCGACATCACCATGCTGAAATAAGCAACACCTTCCCTGGATTCTGGTAGAATACAAAGCTCCTCAGTATAATCACTCTTGGGGG
>NW_024582555.1:149467-168068 GCF_018398535.1 Haplochromis burtoni | reverse complement strand
GGGGGGGGGTGCGCGCTACTACTACTACAAAGCACAATTACAGGTATCATCATGGTGGTTACCAATCTTGGATATTACTCTTTCTGGTTCGTGTTCTGTGTCCGCTCACATAAAGAGGGGGTGTATGATGCATCATTTCTTCTTCTGCATAAAATCAATCAACTGAGCACTACTTACTCCAATCTCAGCTATTATCAGAACAACAAGTGGCATAGATTTATAAAGAATTTTTTAAAAATATAACAGTAAAAAACTTGGATGTAATAGTAATGTAATCGAGACGTAAAGCAGACTACGGCCAAACTTAAAAGAATTTCTGCATTTTTTCTGCATCACAAACTGAATGCACCACAACAGTTTGTGGTTACATCTCAGTAGGTTGCATAAATAAATACTTCAGAGTATCTATGTCACAGTGGGGCACTACAAGAGACTTAACATAACCTGCTGTGGGCCAAGTTATGTGTTTAGCATCAGTTAGTATGGTGATTTAAAAGACAGCCACCTTCGTGACTCTGAAAACTCTGACTCAAAATAGTTTGCTTAGAAGTAGACACCTCTGGAGATTGCACATGTTGAAGTACACTCTGCTCCTCCCTACCAACATGGTCAGACAACAAGTATGACTAGCCTTCTCCTCTTTAGCGTTTGGGACACAGTGTCAATGATTTTGAACAAAATAATAAAACATTTTGACCAATTTCTCTCCATCTTAAATGACTTGCCTATGAGGATATGTGGATGTAGATATGTGTAGTGTAGCCTGTGTTCACTGACAATGGTTTTCAGTAGTTTCCATTATTGAAAATATTTGTGTTTTCAGTGGGGACATGAAGATCCCAGTCTCTTAATGTTTAAAGAAAAAAATCTAATATGAAAATGATTGCATTGCATATTTATATTACACAGAACCCAGTGTTTTCTTTTTTTAAAGGGTTGTATGATTAAAAAAGGAACATCTACGTGGTAATATTAACTTAATATACATTATGATAGATAAGCAAACAAGGTAACCCTAAATTCTGTATATGGTAGTAGTGGTTCATGGCTCCTTTAAGTCACAAAATAATACTGTAGGGTAAAGGACCCACTTTCCCACACAAAATAATTTTTCAGCATCTGTCTGTGTAGACTGAATACAAGACTAATCCCACAGTTTTAGTGTTTTGCTCCATTTTTCTCCCTAATGTACCCATTTCTACTTATCAGGTCAAAAGAATCTTTCTCCAATGATCTGGTTTACCTCTGTTTCTGTCAAACTGTACATCAGCTTAACAACCCCGAGGAAGTGACTGCAAACACGAAATAAACTGTTTAGGCCTCTGAGAGCATAGAGATAGCGAGTGGATCATTACTCGTCAAGAGCGATGGCACTCCCTCGCTGTGGTCACCATCAGTGTTTATTTAAAAGGTCTGCCTGTCATTGGGGTGAATTACAAGACAACAGTTAGAGATTAATATCTGGGGGATAAATTAGGCTTTTACCGTAAATAATTGGTTTGTTATTGCAGTGACCTATTAAATGGGAACACAACCAAATGAGAAGAAAATATGGATGTTCCCCTCCACAATTTAGTGTCTATGTGGATGTCAGCTTTCCTCCTTCATGGAAAGAATCCACTCACTGGCAGACCTGATCATCCTGAAACCAGACAGGCTTGGCGGGGTTTTTTATGTCACTTAAAAACTTGAAATTAGTAAGGAGGTTGGATTTTGTTTGGATGGATCTGCCCAGAGAATGCTTTTAAAGGAGTACCATTTGCTCTGTCACCTTCCCTGAAAGGACAATCACACATTAACTGCCAATGAAACGAAGAAACTGAAAAGCCATTAGTGATGAATTAATATCGTCTTTACTGCTTTGAGTGACTTAAAACTAGAGTTTGTTTTTAGCACAGACCACAGCTCTACTGGCACACTTGCACTTTCACATACACTGCTTACAACATCCCCATGGCTGGGACTGGAGCCAGGCTGAGATCTCGAAGCTTATCCAGCAGATCATTGTGGCAGTTGGCTATTGAATAATGGCTTGCTGTAGCATTGTCTGGTGGTTCTTTCTGCATTGAATTATAAGTACCCTTTGAGTCAGTAATAAAGCACAAATAGGTGTATTGTGAAAATGTTGTGAAGTCATGTTGAAGAAAACACAGCAACCTGCTGTAGCAGAGCATTTTGTACACACTGCTCCAATAACAACCGAACAAGATCAAATTCAGTAAAAGACTCAAAAGCATGATACCAATAATCACGTAAACATAATTTGTGCAACTTTTGAAGGAAGAAATAATATGCTCATCTACCTAAAGACATAACCCCCTTCTTACTTATAACAGTGGAGCTAATTTATAAGAAAAGTATATTTTGTAGTAATACAGCAAGATGATCTAAAGACTTTCTGCCACTGAATTCTATACAACTGCAAGTCTTTTTAAAAATAGAAAGACAACGATCAACCAGCCAGGGGCTTGTACTGGCTGATTTTCAGTGTGTTCAGCACACACTGGCCGTCCAGTCTCACATATTACCTCAGACGATTATAAGTCGGTCTAAGACACTTACATCACCTGCCCAGTTTGAAGAAAGTGACAAAGGGAAAATGGTAAAACTAAAACTAGCCAGAGCTTACAGCCACCCACAATCCACCAGCCACAGTATAGGCAGAGAAAAGACCGAAGCAGTAAGGAGAAAAATTATCAAGATGAGTGAAAAAGAAAAAAAGGGTCAATGTTCTGTTATCTGGTGATTATATAAACATACTAAAAAATGATGTAAGCAGCTGACATTTGTTTTGTTGTACAACTCTATTGCATCTTTGGTAAGGTAAATTATGTCTGCTGGTGGTTGCAGGTTAAGTGCCAGTAAACGTGGTTTGTATTCACTTGTTTAAGTGAACAAAGATCCTGTAACTTGCTAAAGTTTAGGGAAAAATGAATAATTGCTTTTATTATAATTTTTTTATTAGTTAATTTTTGTCTGTATATGCTGTCAGTTACCATCCTTTGAAAGAAAATCAGAACCAGAAATTATAATGAGCCAAGAAAATTACAATTAGTGCATCTCGTCGTCATCCCCTGTTGGCCTTTGCAAAGAATGGAGATTTAAGGTTTTCAATTAAACAGACCCACAAGCTACCTCCATCTTTCATATACGGTCTGGCTTCATTTGCAACAGCTTAAGTTATTAGCACAGTGTAGTCACATATTGCAAGACATTAGGTCAGTTTGATTGCTTTTTTGTCCCATAATAGTAAGTTTTGCCTGATAATTGTCACGCATTATAATATGTGACTTTAGCTGGTTTAACATGATACTGTTAAGTACCAGATCTCCTTCAAAACAACTTTGGTAACTTTAACCACCCCAAGCAAAGTTTTTTCCTCTTTTAAACCATCACTTTGCCAATGAGAATACACACCAGACCACAAAGGTTACTGGGCAAGTACCTTCAAGAGACATGGTTATTGTCACTGTACCCAAATGTGAACAATGTGATAATTCAAGGAGGGATTCCTTGATTGTTGGAGTTCACCGACACATGCTGCCAAGGCAAAACAATCACCTAAAAGGTCTGTGTTGGCTAACCAGCCTGAAATCCTACACTACACTGTCTAATCCTCTCAGGCCTTTTTAAAACCACGCTGTGATAACAGAGACACCTACTTACTGTTTGCCTCAGCCAGCTGCTGGGGACCAATTGGAACAGTTTATCCAGCGAGAAACAGCCAGAGAATAAGCTTAGCATAACACAGTTAATTGTCGACGGCCTCGTTTTAAACCAAACAGCAGTCGTGCGTTGGGGGCATGAGGGCCGAATGTGTGAACTGTGAGTGCGTGTCTATGTATCTGTGTGTGGTAATAATGGCCAGGCATGCGTGTGTTTTCAGAGACTTGGGGCTCTGAGGGGTCATATCCCATTAAGTGAAAGTTACAGGACTGAGCCTAATCAACCCCAGGGGAGAACCTATCACTTCCAACATTACCTCACGCTATGGCTTTAAGACCCTGTTAAAAGGATTTGCCTCAGCTTACCCTCACTGACCATGAATCGATTCAGACTGTATAGTGAGGGCAAGAAATATCAAACAGAGTCCAGATCCTAATGAAATGACTTACAACTGTCTGGGCAAATTGTTCTCCATGCACCACTAACTTTAAAAACATCCCAAGACTACTCTGCAGTACTGACATTTAATAGGGTTTTGCTAGCCTCAACTGTTACTTTACCCTTAAAATGACAGAAGAGCAGTGCTGTTCTTATAGGTTTCTGGCATCCTCTGCATATGCACAACATCATTTTACTCAAACCCCTCAACAACATTTTCATATGTTATTCTTTGTTAAGTACAGCAAAGGTTTGTTATTAAATTAAACTCTCTCAAGTAAAATTAAGCTTTGTACTGTACGCCTGTGTTGGCTGATCATGTGTACTGATCTGCTAACTTATTTGTCCATCTACCATCAGTTTACTTCTGCTTATCCAATTCAGGGTCCCAGCGGGAGTCGAGCCCATCCCACCTGTCATGGGGTGACAGTTGGGGAACACTCTGGAAAGATCGCCATTTACGCTCGCATTTACACCTACGGCCAATTTGGAATCGCGAATTACCCAAACAAGTATGTCTTTGGGCTGTGGGAGAAACCTGGGGTACCCACATCTGAGCATTACACATGGCTTTTTACTCCTAACAACTTTTGTGAAACCTTTTTGCATTCTGCTTCTTGACTGCTTTGTTTTTAGGCCATCAGATATTCTTTTTTGGAGGACCCCACCTCTACATCGCCCCTGTGCTTATGGCTGCAAATTCAAACAATGCTCACTAGTGCCACCATTGGTCAAAACTTCCACTATCACACTTGCAGTCAAAAACACTCTAAAGCATATATTGCATATTCCACTACTTCCACAAAAGCCACAAAAAAATAACAGAAACTTAAAGGATAGTTAAATATCACTATTAATATTACACTGCAGAAGTCTGATAGGCGAACAGGTAAAGATTAATCGCACGAGGTATTTTATTTACCCATAAATTTTCTTGCACAAGATTTAGAAAAACGTTTACCAGTTTAAAAAGGTCAGTAAAAGTATAATAAAACATTCTGCGTGATGTTTGATTGAATTAGACACCGATTTAACTTTCATACATACCACGAGTGGCTAATAAAACAGCATAACTAGTTGAATTTATGTGAAGCATTTAAATGATTGGGTCCAACTGGTTTACATGACTCAAAGAGAGCTCATAAAAACTGAGGGTTTGAAATATGAAGGGTGTGATAGTTCTGTACCTGCATTACACACACATATATATATACACACACATATATATATATATATCAACATAAATACACACACAAAATATCACCATAATATATATAACACACATAAATATATATATATATACAATTAATATATATATATATATATATATAAAATCATATCATATATATATATATATATATCATATATATATATACACACACACATACATACTATACATATATACACATACATACTATATACTACATCATACATATATACATATACAATATATATATGTGATTGTGTGTGTATATGTATGTTATGTATATATATTATATATATATATATATATATATATATATATATATATATATATATATATATATATTATATATATATATTATATATATATATCTATATATAATATATATATATATATATATATATTATAGATAAGATAGATAGATAGATAGATAGATAGATAGATAGATAGATAGATAGATAGATAGATAGATAGATATAGATATATAGAGATATATAGAGATATATAGATCTCTCTCTATACACACACACACACACACGACGTAAATGCAACAATAACTACTTTTTTACTTCCAAAAACTGCTGGCTTGTCCCCAGTTTCTTTTTCAGAAATACAGTATAATCCATGACTGTTTTCTTTATTTTTTAAACACTATGCAGTCATTCAGGAGGCAAGTAACAGCACTGCTATACATTTCATTAAAACCTAAACAGTGTAGATATTGTTTATAATTGTTGCTGTTTATGTTTTTAAAGCCTGAAACATCTCATTTTAGTGCCAAAGTACTTCAATATTTAAATTTATCAGCTTAATACCTATTACAGCACAGAAAACACATTTCCCGCATCAATATTTCTGCGATTTATTGCTGGCTTTGGACACTGTACAGCTGAATCTAAATGTATGGTTGGATAATTGGAAATAATTATCAGCATATTAAAGCACTGAGTTAAGTTAATAATATTATCATGACTTTTCTGAGTACAGACAGATGAAGTGCTGTTCGTAGCCGGGTGCTGTCGAGGTGAGCGGGGCCTGTGCAGGATTCCTCGGGGGAATCCTGACAGAGACAGAGCGCTCTTTGTGCAGGGGCGCCCCAGCCCCGGTGGCCTGAAACGGGCCAGGACCATCAGGGGACTCGCTTTCCACTAGGTCAGAAGTGTTCTGTCGACAGCTCATTGATCACAGCTCATCTTGTCATTTGATCGTCCTTCATGAAACGATGTGCAGACACACTCATATGCACACATGCATTCACACTTGAAAACATAATCAGGTACTCCAAAGCAGCTAGTAAAACAATATGGTCTTCCCCCTCGGTCAGAGAATGAAAAACAGAGTGTCCAGCAGTAGCTCTGCACGCAGGCTGAGGGCTGGAGTGCCGGCCTGTCACTGCAACAGTAAAACGTGAGGCCGAGAGCCTTGCCGGCTAGGTTAACGGGCTCCCAGGACTCATGAAAAGCGGACAAAAGGCCCGGTTCTGAGCCGACCGCACAAGTCGCTGCCCAGGGTTTCACTGGCCATGTCCTCCAAGCTCTCCTGTCGCTGTTAAATTAAGTGGACTTTTACGAGAGGGCAGTAATACATGCCTCTGTGAGCCGACAGCGTAACTATGAGCTATAACAATTAAACAGAGCACAGGGCAGCCTTCTTAACTGTATATGTTGCTCACTATAACACTATTCATATTTATAAAATCTTCCTGTGAGCAGTGATGCATTAGATTGGCCTTCATATTCAACAGCATGCCACAGCAATGAATCATAACATGGAAAGAGTTCTGCTCACAACTGCCTGAACAAACTTGAAACATGAAGCAGAAGCAGAGTGCAAAGACTGTGATGTAATATTTCACACAACTAAAAAGTAAATTTAGCAAAAACGGAGGGAAAAACTGTGTTGATATTTCACATACATTTATAAAATATGCCCCTGGATCTACATCAGTCAGTTATTTACCTAATCCTGTGTCAGCAAGGCCTCTTCCAGGAATTCCTCCATATCAATGTTGTGGAGCAGTGAAGAAATAAAGTATAGCCTGAGTGTGATGAGGGTTCCAGGCTGCACTCCGGTCAGGTGGCTAAGCTGTTCTGTGCAAGTCAAATGGCCCGTGACTTACCACACAAGAAGGTATTCGAAGTCTGATCATCTACTGCATGTGCAACAATATTTGCTTTATGGATGGCTAAAATGAATGAGGACTTTCCATGTTTCAACAGGCATGAGAGTCAAAAGACGAGTGCAGGGACCAAAGCTGGGTCAAAAGCTGTTACAATTAAATTTTACCATTTACTTAATTTAGTTCTGTGTCGGTAAGACTGCGAAAAAAAGAACTTAAGTACCTTTTAATCACTGTGTCTGCAATTGCAACTTTACACTGGATTATGAACCACAGTGTAATTCAGCTGTAATTCTTCATTCATCTCTCTCTATATCTAAATCTTGTGACCAGATTCGGTTTCACATCTTTTCCAGACTCACAGCCAGACAGCAGGCTACAGTGAGTGTGGTCATAGAGACAATTTGATACACACATCTAATTTGACTCTTTACCTTAAATAAAATGTGAAGAGAAACAGGAAACACTGGATTTGCTGTAAACTGTAAACATTCCAGATGTCTACCCAACCATACACCGTGCCTAACTGGGTCTATATTCTGTATATATAATGTTTTACAGCGTCGAACCTGTGGTCATGCTACCCACAGTGCAAAACAGACACTGCTGACGTGTTCATCCCTCCTGTCTGGGGAGGGGTGAGGGTGCCGGGGTAAGAGTACTGGGCTTTTGTCCGACCACATGTCTATTGTGGCTAAATCTTTCCCTTGGGGGCAATTAGGACCTTTTAGTTTGTTGTAAGAGGACCTAAGTATGAGTGGGTTGAGCCAGGAAAAACATTTTTGAGCTAAACCAAAAACAGAAGCGCATTGAGCTCCTCTGCACTCCTGGACTTCTGAGCATCTCTCTATTAAGAAACGTGCAGCCCTACACTGAACAGACAGGAACTGTGGCAGCTTTACAGGGGCAAGGAGGTGACAGAGGTGAGAGAGAGAGCTGTGGAGGGGGAGGCTACAACTCCACCCGAGGCCTACCCAAGAGGGCTAAGAGCTTAAGACCAACAATGTTGTTGGGTAAGGACATGCTTCAAGAGAATCCAGAGTAAGGAAAGATCCATGTTTCACTTTAACTTTCATATGGTTGGATGGAAAACCCGGGAGAGGGAAGTGCAACGGGTAACGGTATGCAGTGAGATCTGTCGTAGCGTGCAGAAAGCAAACACATGTGTGTTGTTAAACACAACAGAAATGCAGAGCCAATGAAAAGACATTACAGTAACCAAAGGCAGCTACAGCGGAGGTGTTGGTCTACACATGTGAGAGATAAGAGGACTTGTAGGTATAAGTGTGTTTAATTGAAAGAGTCAGTGTTTGCACAGGGCTGAAAATGAAGGCACAAGTATGTTTGAGAGATGGAACAAGATAAGGGCTTAGAAAAGAAAGAAACAGAACACAAGAAGAAAGCAGGAAGGGTTAGATTCCATTCATGCGGGCACCTTATCTTCTTGCAGAAGAGATGTTTCCCAGGGCAGGCCTGAGTGGATCAGCAATGAACAGTGTTAGAACCACAGAGCAAAAGCCCATGAGTGATGAGGCAAGGTTAAGAGAACTGAACCCATTTAAGTCACCCAAATAAGGGCTGTACAAGTCAATGATGGATGCTGTGGAGTTCCTGAGAGAAAAAGCACTGGCAATGGGAACGGTGATGGGTGGGGAGGGAGCCAAGGTCCTGTGATCCCTACTTAATAAAAACAAATTGGTTTGATAAACGATACAGAGTTAATGCCTACAAAGAAATATGGGTACTAATTTTGAACAGTAACATCAGTTATTTCAACACAACAGCACTGTATGCCAATTTTAACAGCTCTTATTAAGATGCAAAAATATGGATCAATAGTGCCACGGTTTTGTGCTTTTGCTTTGTTAAATCACAGATTTCAGACAATCTCTCGTTTAAAAAGCAAACAGTCACAAACAGGCTCATTGCAGCTGAAGCAGAAAGAGGGAGAATTTATCATCTGGAGCACTTTCAAAACACACAGCACTTGTTACTTCACTAAAAATGAAGCATTCAAGTGTTGGAAGGGATGACCGCATAACAAGCCAACATATCTCTTGAGAGGTTCCTGTGTACCATACGGTATTACGTGAGGATGCACTGTAATAAACATTATAGTGTGTTTAGACAGACCAGAAGCTTAGGATTCTTCCATTACCAATGTTTTCCCAGAAATTCGACTAGTGTGTTCTTTCACCTAAGTGCATATGTGTGCATGCAACTGCATAAATAATTCTGTGCACATATGTGAGCCCTCAATAAAACATTTCATGGGCTCCCTCTCTGAATTGTTACAAGTGGTGCCATTATTTGACATAAGACTCTGGGCAGCAGGTTGAGGGTTATGGGGTGCAGCATACTGATGCTTAACAAGTACACTTAACCCTAGCTGGTCATTCAAAGCCGAAGAAAGGAAAGGCTGTTTCCCAGCAGCGACATGGCACAGGAGGGCAGCCAGGCCAGGGTAAGGAGAGGAGGGGACGGCATCACTAATGAACCTGTCTGTTTCGACGGCTCAATTACCGTACACGGGGAAAAGAAGACAGTGTTCAAATTAGAGTAGAAGGCAGGAACAGTAGTAGTACTGGATTTTAAAGCTCAGTGTATAGTAGCTGTCACTAAGCCAAATACAGTATTATCTGACTGAAGCATGCATGTTGACTTTTATTAGTATTCAAATCAACTTGTTATAATACTGTTATAGATATTTTTTTATCTGAATATTCTTCCAGCAGTAAACGGCCACTAAAGTAAGTATTACCACAGCCACTGTTCACCTTAAGTTAATCTAAGTGGAACCACTAAAAATATCTGAGTGGTGAAACACCACAATCTCCCCCTAAGACATCACAGAGACATAAATCTGTAGTGTTTTTATAAGCTCCTTGTTATGTCTGTACTTCTATTTTGGTTGTCACAAACATGCTGCCTCATTCAGCCCAACATCATGGGAACTATTCAAAAGCCATCTAAACTCTGCTCACCAAAGAATGCTGTGTTTTCATATGCTCACAACACTGTTAAAGTATTACAATTGGAGGAGGGAAGAGCCACAGTACTACAAAACAGTAGATGTTTTGCAAAATAGATTAAAAGAATATCTAGACTAACTTTGCCGAGCACCCTGGAAAATATAAAATAAAGAAAACGGACACCATGGGAGGGTTCGGGGATTCTTACTCTCGCAAAGTAATTGATTGCTCCTAGTGGGGCAATCTGTGTGGGATTGTGTTTTTCTTTTTTTCAGTGTGTAGGAACAGAAAAAACACACATGGACCATTCTCAGCATTAGAGCCATTAGAGGTAAAGTAACTGTGGGGGTGGTGGGTGTGGGGGGGTGTGGATGAGGAGCTTGACAGCGGGATGTACACTACTTAAGTATTACAGTACACACACTCACCAGCACATCCCAAACTCCAGCCTAAATACAGAGGCGCCCACTGTTAAAGCCGGGGCATTAGAAATCGCAACGGATGTGAAGACAAGAGAATCTGCTCTAGACAGGCGAATTAAACCGTGACCTATGATCTGCGGTGAGTAACATTAGCGAGTTTCCTGTGTGTAGGCACCGCTCTGTTGACTGTTCATCATTGCCTGGGAAGGTGGACAGTCACCATAACACACACACACAGTGACGTCTCGCTTTAAAATAACACAACGGCAGCCATGACTCCACATCTGTCACGGGGATGTTTAAAAGAGTCATCATTATTGGTCTTTATTTTGGAGATGCTGGGACGGCTGCAGGCTAATAGGAAAAGAGCCGTCTGGTTAATGTCCAGTCCCTCACCTTAACCGATTTGGGACAGGAGAGCAGAATCAGACTGTGGGATGGGTGAGGGGGGCAGATAAGCGGTAGCCTGGGTCCGCTGGCCCATATTAAATCATCATCAGTCACGCCCAGGAGTTCACAAACATCAGCATTCCCATCGCTCTCAAACTTCGCTCTCTTATCACACCAATCTGTTATCTGGTGCTCTAACAAACACGTCTGCTACCATCACATATGCACTCCTCCACACAAACACAGGCACTCAGATGAAAAATGCATCAGGGTAAAATACTCAAACAAAAACCTGTAATAACCTAATTTCATATGCAGCTTCTGAAATAAAAATCCTGCAAATAAAGTTCTTTCAAAGCAGTGTAATCATTCTTATAGTCTGTGTCTATGGTCTTTTTTGTGTGCATTTTATTTTTTGTTCGTGCAATACTTACTTTTGTTGCCTACCAAGGAGATAACTGGCTGAATATCAGATTCCTCATTGGCCTTCTTGACCATGCTAAACCAATCCTCTAGATTCTCAAAGCTCTGGTAGTTGGTGATATCGTATACCAGTAGAACCCCCTGTATTGGACAAAGAGGAGGCAAACAGTGTTAATGCTAACAAACACCGATTTCAGAAGTTCACATTTATAACAGATGTATACTGATTATTTTCTACCAACAAGGATCATTCTGTAAAAGTAACTGATTGCTTCTAGTGGGGCGACCTGTGTGGGATTGTGTAAAATCTGTAAAATTTTACCTACCTACTCTCCAATACTGTACATATTTTCAGAAGCTCTTGAAGTATACAGGGGCTGGCTGAAATCGTGCCGTTTAAAGATGCAAATACTAATTATATTTTTTTTAAAAAGCCAAATAAATTTTTTTCACCACATTTTTTATAGTCAACACTGAGCAATAATATTGTAGGATATATCATAGTTTCAATTACAAAGATGCTGCAACGCTTTATCTATTTTTTGAGGAGAACTTTGTAAAAAGTGTATTTTAGGTAAACTTTTAAGGGTCGGGGACATTTAACAAAAAATGTTGACTGATCAATATGTACTTAAAGGGGCTGTGATTTTGAAAATAATCTTAATTCTGCGTGGCATTTTAATGTTAATATATGATAAGTAGCTGGACCGAGAAAAAAATAATAATCAGCTGCTTCTGAGGGAATCAAGTGGGAGGCAGTTACTCATTTTTGACCCACATAGTCACATTCATGAATATAACTGAGCCAGGAAGGCAACAGTAGGTGGCACTGCTCCACTTCTTAGAGTAGGGGTCACACTCATTCACTCAAACATAACTTTAGTACTATCATGAAACTAAAACGAAGCTGAGGATCTTTTTTTATTATGAAAATAGTGATTTGCACATAAATTACTCCCAGTTGTGTAAGCATACTGCAGATTCACTGCAGAATGGAGGTCAGGTTTGGTTATCTGCTGTCTGAGCTAATGAATGAAGGTTGTCTGCTTCAAGACATTTTTTCTCCTCCCTCCATAATCCTAAACGCTCGCTGCACGACAGAAACAGTCATGCAACGATACAAGAGCCGTGTTTGGTTAAACACTCAGGCCAGAAGGAGCTGTTTACATGAACACATAAATTAATCAAAAAGCAAACAGATACAAGAGGTGCTTGCACAGTGCAAGACAAATAATAATCGCATGAGTCAACTATCTCTAACTACACAAGGCTTCGCCTTTTCAAAAGGGTCTGGAAATGAACATGAGCCAGAGTAAATGTCTCTACGTTTACTGCATGATGCAACATGACTGGAGGGGTGTCTGTTGCTTTTTGTCCAACGGACACGCACTGTCACAACACGCATGGTCGGCGACGACAGCTTACCCCTCTTGACAATTACAGCGAGCCTCTCTGAACAGCCATGATTGATTACAGGATGCACAGTGTCGAACAAAAGGTGTGAAACTTCTACACTTCCCTAATGACAAACTCCCAAAGCAGAGTGCCATAATGGGGCGGTGTGATGCACCAGATTTTTCTCACGAAGGAAGAACACAGAGATAATATTAGAGCAAACATCAATAGAAAAAATTGACTTTAATTAAGCCAAATAGATTTCTGAAATGAACAAGAATGCTCAACCGTTTATCCAGGTTCTAAGGATAAACATTACAAAAATGTATTCTCGTACTGCTGCATGTTTTTAGAGCTTCAGTACTGGTTTTAGGATTAGGCTTTTCAAACAAGATATGATCTAAAGGTGAACGAGTGTGTCATCTGCTGTAAAACAACACAGCTACCTGCGGGCACTTAGGTTGCGGCGTATAAACTGGTAAGCACCGACACAAACTGTTGTGTTTGTACAAAGCTTGGCTGTCATGTTAATCAACAGCGTGTAAAATTTTCTAGTGAACAAGCATTAAATAAAAGGTGAGAGTCAACAGATCATTTAGTCATGTCAGCTTTTGTGCATATGAGGCAAATATTATCAAAACACTGGAAGTTACTTAGCCTACAAAATAAGTCAAATTACTTGCATTTGTCATATAATTGCAAATCCTTTGTGGTTACAACTATACTTATTGCTCACAGTGTTGACCTACAGTATTATCAACATTTTTCAGTTTAACCACCCAAGTCTGGCAACTCTGTGAAAACTAGAGATATAGGGATTTTTTTAAAGCTCCACTGACCTGCTGCACTTCACTATGAATCCAAATGACAGTTTATTATGATTTCCCTCCACAGGGAGGGAGTGGCAGGCTTTGAATGACTGCTGAGACTGTAATAATAAGCATGCACAGAGTCACCAATACACGGATATTACCAAACTGGAAACTAATTCTTCCTGTGCTTCCCATGACTTTATTCTCCAATGTGACAAATCATGTATTAACATTTGGTTTGCAGATTTACAAATTTCTTTCCTTCCTGAGTTTTTTTCTCTTCATGTTAGAGGGCTCAAGTTCCCAGAGAGGAAGTGGCAGCACAAATAGAGATGTCTACATGTTTGTTATATAGAATAAAAAGCTGGTTCTCTGTGCGCCCTTACATGAGCTCCATATACGTATTTATCCAGCATTTTCCCTCCTAATGTTTGGCCTCCTATGTCCCACACCTGCAGGGTGACGTTCAAATTGCCTGTGGTAAAGAGAAAAAACATAAAAACTCCAATATTAGAAAAAACTGACATTTAAATGACAAAAAATACAAAGGTCTACTCTGTAAGGGAGGCAAAGAGGCTTTTAGAGTTTACATTCGCACTTTCATTTCCTAAAATGCATTTATCTGCTAACCAGTTAAAAAACACAAATAAAAAAAATGATAAGGCCAATTTGCGGGTTTCTACTCCAGATGTTGTATTTCCTTTTAACTTGTTTGTTTTAACAAAGCTCAAGATCCTGTGGAAATGATAAGTAAGCTGTAATTGGAGCCTGTATTTTTGGGTGAGCGATTTCCATAATAAAAGTCAACATTGTTGATTTACATAATGGAAACAATAAATCAGGAATTAATCTTTCATGCTTAGCGCTCTTGAACTGGCGGATCACCTACACCTCACATCCAAGAATATCCAGCCCAGAGATTGAGGGGAGATGAAATAGGTACGCTTACCCTCTAATTTAAACATTCTTAATACACTGGCAGTAAAAAAAAAAGACTTCTTATTAGTCTAGGAAGAGCTGTTTGCATTGTGCCATAACCTGCCAAGTAAGGAAAGTGAAGAGAATTATGTGCTGTTAAGAAAAATAGCAATAATTAAACAGAAAATAAGAGGAAAAGAAGACTGTTGTCCTTATGCCTGTGGAAAGAGAAAGGAGGAGTGGATGAGAGGGGGAGAGAGAAAGACGGGCACAAAAACCAAATCCAAATAAATATTTTCTTCCTCTGGAAAATGAAAGGGGTGGTTGAAAAAAAAGTCAAAAAAAGAGGAGGAGGGAGGACCAGACAGTGAGGAGTTTATGTTGGTGTGATGAAGGCCCAGGAGCAATGGGGAGCTGAGCATACACAGTGGACACGGCTGGACACGGCTGGACGACTCAAACCCTTCACAGGTCCCCTTTTTAAGGTGCGGGAAGGAAACGCTGAGGGTTACAGTCACTTGATCTAGACTATACAGTGTCAATGTAAAGCTACATTGAGAAGTGTGATGAATAATGGCTCCCTGGTGTCTTAAAGACCCATCCCCACCCATCCACTGTGCTCAGACGCTAGCTTTATTTGTGTTTCAAAGATTCATGCTGACTCTGCAGGGCTGACATTTTTCACCTCGCACTTTGGAAAAAGTGAAAACTGCAGACAAGCCTTAAAAACTGATAACAAGGTAAGAAAAACCAGTGTCTTGAAGGTGGCGCAGGATAAAAGCTTCTGAAGGCTGAACTCTGACAGGATTTATCAAGTAAATTTCACCTCTACTCAATCCCCTTCACCGCCTGTACCTCACTGGTTTGGCAGGGACATCTGGAAGAGGTATTGTTATAAAAAGCACACACAGAGGAGGCTGTTGTGTGCCAGTCGGCCTCGCCTCACCTCTCCCCACATTGGAAAATGTACATTAAGTTTGACAAGCTGGGCCTTCATGGTGAGAGGGGCCAACGCTGGCTATAGGCTACTCTCCCCCCTGCTGCAAAAGACCCTTACAGCCCCATAGAGACCCAGAGAACCACACAACCTCTCCAATACAAGGCAAGGTGGGGGTCCTAACAACGTTTGGGACCACCCAGCTTGTACAGCCACCCTCCTCTTCATCAGCTCATCAACACCCAATTCCCCAGAAAATGGGCCATTTAACAAGTCCGCTGTTGAACCCAGTGTTGTTGCTGCCCCAGTGATACAGACATATGTACACTATATTCAAACAAAGCTTCGAATTTAACGCTAAAAAGATCTGTGATTATTTCAGGAACGAAACTTACTGGAAAGAGAAGTCACACGATCAATAGCGTTTGTTCGAGCTCATATTAAGGAGCCGAGCCCAGCCTATGCTTATGGTTGGTTCTTTTCATCCCGACTCCACCACAGCATTTTTGGGGGTTTAGTTCTCCTAAGTCTCATAAGCTGAAACTGACACAAAGTCAAAATAGAATCCTTCAGCCAAGTCACAAATCAGCATAACTTTTACTTTTAGCACTTAATTTGCCCTCGCTTAATGTTGTTTTATTAGTAATGAAAGAATGGAGCCACTTTGCAGATTTCTGGAGCTTAGGCTTTGGCAGGGCTCAAGAAATGCCATTTAAAATGCTGAAAATCCCCATTTCACATGGTAGGAAGTAAAAACGGAGTGCTTTCATCTAAATATAGCATTCGTCAATAAACATTTATTTTACAGATCTAAAGGGGAAACAAAGTGTGGCTTTATTTCTGCGCGCTCAACCTAAACAAATAGGAACATCAATGTTTTATGTAGTGCAGGACAAAGATCAGTTGATCTTGGGGGATCAGCGTTATGGATATAAAATGTTAATGTATTTACTCTGTACCGTGCCCACAGAATTATGAGCAAGGCTTGCCCGTTTGGACATAACCTGTCCATTGGCCTTGTGAAACCCCCCAACCCAACTCAAAAAGAAGAGAGGGAGTGTGTGCTGTTTGCTCTGGAGAGAAGACCTTTCAAAGTGAATAAGCCTGAGAAATGACAGACACTCTACAATGAGGAGCTCCCAGAAAAGACACATTCAGCTTCTGAGTTTACCTGAAGTTGTCTGGAAATGGCAGAACAGGAAAACAGAAATAAAAGCGACGGCGAACAACAAGCCTATTTGTCGAACCTTCATTAACTTTTCTATTAATACTCTACTCACCCCTCATAATTTTAAGTAAACACAAGATCTAAAATCTTAAGGCAGATATTAGGGGTGAGGGAAAAAATCGATACTGTGTAGTATCGTGATATTTTGTTTGCTAATAATGTATCGATACAGGGACAGAAGAAATCGATATTTTGTTACAAAAAAGGTTTTTGTGCTCTGACTTCAGAGCATGTTGATCCTTTTTCTGAGCAAGAATCCTGACATTCCTTCACTGTCCAAATGTGTTTAACTTTTTTTTGGCAGCAATAAACATGACAGTTTACTTATTTTAATTTAAGACATGTTTTATTTTAATTAAGTTTAAAACTTTTTTATTTTATGTAAAATTATGTTTTGTTTTAATTTACTTTCAAATTCTTCAGTTGCTGAATGGGCTGCATAGTTTTCATAAATTGCATAGTTCAGAATAGCTATAATTGTACCAGATGGTTGCATTCAGTTAAGTTGGACTAGACTGTAATACAAACCGTTCAGTTTGTCAACAATAAAACTGAAATGAGAGAAAGACTGAGTGCGAGACTTTGATATTAGATAAAATGAATATTGATAAAGTTTACCTTTATGTGCAGAATCTGAATATCGCGAAATATTTAAAAAAAAATTGCAATAATATCGTATCGTGGGCTGTATGGTGATTCCCACCTCTAGCAGATATACAGAATTCAAACAGCCTCTCACAGTTAACACAGTCTGTTGTGTTTTAAGCATTCGCTGTGCATTATCATCAGTGTTTTATTAGAATTACAAATCGGCAGAGCGCCAGTGCACACTCGTGCAACACACACGTCCCCGAACGATTACAAAGGTGTCTCACCTGGAAGGCTAATTCTCTTCAGAAAGAAATCCAGACCAATGGTTTGTTTGTACTGCTTCCCAAAGGCCTCTTGTGCAAATCTGGTGGCGAGTGATGTCTGAAACAAAAAGACAAAAGGAGAGAGGTGGAGAATGAGTGCCAAACAACTTTCCAGCTATCAGCGAGACTTTAATATACGTCTTTCAAAACAGTTAAAAAGAAAATGCTTTAAGGATTCAGGGACAAACCATCATTGGGTGCATATTATGTGTCTCATATATTTACACATACACATTCAAATCGCAACATAGACCAAGAAAAATGCAAGACGCTGCAAAATTCCTTCCAGAGAAAATATACGGTATATTACATTAAAGAACTTCTTGAAAAAAGCAACATGTCATTGGAGAGCAGCAGAAGAAAAACTTTGATTTCATTCACACCAACCGAAAGCCAAAATAAGCTTTTCACAATATTTTATTTTCTAAAATGTCTAAAAATACAAGGGTATAATTTATCATATAACAACACTTCTGTGTGATTTTTTTTTTTTTACCACAATAGCATGGAGCCACAATGAGCATTTCTTTGGAAGCGAAACCTTGAAACTTGTGATCATTCACATCCATTTTAAGCTCCCAAAAATACTCTGTGATTGACTAGACGGGTCTGATGTAAATGCCTGCCTCCTCTGCTGGATGTGACAGTGAAAATCAATGCGAATTACCAAAACAGGTGTCAGAGTATGTGTCATGTCTCCGGACTGCAGACCTAATAATTGCCACAAATTATAAAACCTCCATCACTGTCACTGTTGTGTTTT
>NW_024582555.1:135202-149447 GCF_018398535.1 Haplochromis burtoni | reverse complement strand
TGTCGTGAAAATTCATGGGAATTCATAGAGCAGGCCTGACATTCCAAGTTTAATTCATTTTGATGGATGAGGATAGGGGGAAAAATGAGGTGCTGAACATCTATTAGCTATCTTTAGAGCAGTGTGCTTGCATAAACACAACGGAGAAGTGAAGCAGTGGGATTCCCTGAGTCTTCATGTGGCAGAAAATGCATTTTAATGTGGTGCTTGACAATCACTGAGGGTTAGAGGACTTAAAACTAAATTCTCTTTCAATCCATTAAGCTTTCACTTGAGCCCGTGCCCTTATCTACCTCCATTCATGCTCAGCAGCTTTAGGTACAGTCAGATAATGCTTCAAATAACACAGGCTTTTGCCCCTATTTCTCCAGGGTAGGTGCCATTTCAGACACCCCTTATCAAGGTTTACAAAGAATTTCTTAAAGTAAATAGTTTTTGTTTTCTTGTGAATGCCACTATAAGTAAACCTAATCTTTTAATTAACTCTGTTGATTGAGTAATTCTAACCTTTGCCAAAGGCGCTTTTGATTCACATTTCCTTCGGGGTGCAGAATAAGGTTTTATCCCCCTAATTCTCTAAAGGTTCAAGACCTGCAGACTTTTTTAATCTCAGCCTGTGAAGTGTGTCACAGACTCAAGAGTGACTGAAAAATTACTAGAGTTGACTGACGCAACAAGGAGAAAATCGGTCATTTAAGTAGCCCAAACAATCACTGACAACACAGGCATAACAAGCTCGGACAGCAAAAATTTATTCCACATGCTCGTGTTGGCCTCGTTGGCCATTTGTCTTGGCATTTCAGTAGCTTGGCTCACTTCCCTCTGCGTAGTCCTTTTTTTTCCACCGTACAATTGGAGCTAACCAGCGAATGTAAAAGCTGGCGTAATCCTGACACTCAAACAGAGAACAGTACAGGGTCAACAGTGATACCAATGCCGGGAAATGGGGGGAAGTTCTACTGAAACAAGAAACAGGGAGAGGGGGGGAAAAAATATGGCAAGCAATGTGATGCAATTCAAAAGAGGGAGCATGGTATCAAACTGCCTCCTTATTTTCCCTAAACAGTTAAAACCAATATAAATGTTGGTGTTGTTTAATATCCATTAATGTACAGGGCCTGCGCCTAAAGCTCCTTTTTAGCCTATGGGTCAGAGAACAGCAAATATTTAGGAAAAACCGAGTGGCTTATAACTCAGGTTGAAAAATGGACCTGTGTGTAAGTCAGACCCAGCACCTTAAGAGCCTGGCTAAATGTGAGACTCCATATTTTAAAAACATCTCGCTCAGGTGGACAAGCCTCCCCACATCTCGCTGTACTTCTGAATGGACAACCAACCACAAGCAAAAATATCGCTGAAAATGCTGTCCAAGAAAAACGGATCCGATTGCAATTTGCTGAGCAAATTGACATTAATAAGGGGGGAAACGGCATTCAAGATGTCAGTCAGCGGTGCCTACTCAAAAACGGGGGGCAGGGCTCCTGTTTTCTGCCCAAAACAGACAAGCAGGTAAGTCATTCAGACAGTGACGAGCTGACACCTGGCAGCAGCGTGAGGAGGGTTATTAATGTAGCGTATCTACTGGGAACTGAGTTGAGTTGTGTGTTCTCTGCACACACACCCCAAAAGAAAAAAAATGTCGACTTTCCAGAATGAGAACATTCATTTTTCTCATTGGGTCTCACCATTACTGCTACATTCATTTTCTTTCTCCCAGAGGACCGAGAAATCAGTTTTGAAAGGGGATGTGTAGCCGACAGGCACTTGACATCCCTGCATTACATTCATGTTCACTCTGGGATTCGAGATGCGGTGAAGAAGAAGACGACGAAACATAGCCGAATTGTCATGACAACCTCCATGCACTGCTGCAAATGATTGTTTGGTGTAACTAGGAAAAAATCCACTGTTGTTGATGTAAGTTAGGCCTTTTTATTCCAAGTCTTTTTAAGTGACTTTAATGAATATGATTCAGTCCAGTGCCTTTGAAAGGGGACAGGAACTAACTAGCTTGTGTAGGTTTAGCAATGCAACAACTATATTACAAGTCTTCATATGTGTTTTTCTTCCCACTGTTATTTTATTCTATCAACTGAGAAAACAGCAACATTTCTCAAAAGGGCTTCCAGGCATAATTTTCTTAAATAGGGCCTCTCTCTGGAGCCAAATGAGAGTCCTTGGCCAGAAGAGAAAAGGCATACTGATGGAAAACAACCAGCAGCTGCAAAAGCCAGGCAAAGCAAATTGCAGTCTTTATCAACTGTTATACCCTCTATGTTCCTACACAGTGCCGAGTTTTAGACGCGAGAACAACAGCAATTTAATATAAAGGGACTTGGAGAATTCATCACCATGCTTTGATTATTATTCAGAAAAATGAAAATATGCATTTCACTGAAACAAGGTGGTCAGAAAAAGATTTTTTAAGCATAAATGATATGTTTTGTTGAAATATTTTAATTTGGAACAAGCTTTTTCATTTAACGCCTATATTTGTGTTTATCATACCTGTAATGTTTATGTTATCTCTCGCAAGTTTTAAAACATTTTAATGTAATAAACTATAGTTTCCAATCATTTTTATCCAATAAGTTAAGGATTGTCCTCCAGTTTCTGTTGAAGTAAATTTTATTTTAGTATGACTATGAAAAGTTATAGAATAAGCAGACTGATAAAATTCTGGCAGGAAAGATTTTTACAAATAAAAATACTTTAACAGGACACGTGAAGTCCCAGAGTCTACACATCATACTGATAAACAGCTCTGGATGAAAACAGAATTTAAAACAAAATCCTTTAAATCCAGGTACTGTATTATGTGGCTCAAGTATAACGATAAAAAATAACCAACGTGATATTTTAACTTTTTTTTTCAAGCACACGTGCACAAAAAAGAAACAACATAACAGACCAACACATTATCATCTAGAAGCCTTCATCAGGGTCTGACAAAGACAAATCCTCCTGAACTGAAATACAAGCTGTGGGTGGCAATTAGACTGTGGATAAATGCATAAACAAATATTTTTTCATGGCATAAATTCAATCTCAGCGCTACATTACAGGGCCAAACCACAGGCACATGTCCTAAAACTATGTTCAGCAGCACATGCAACATGGATTAAGGGCTGGGTAGACTTAATAGGTTTAGAACAACAGATTGCTTCTGGTTTAAGTCCATCAGCTATCTTTGAGATAGAATCAAAACTACAGTCCATGAACTCTGTAAAAACAGACCCCTGGATTTTCTTATTGGGCAAAAAGAAACATTGATAAACTCCTTTTTTTTTTAAGTTGGAACACCAGTGAATAACTTTTGGAGGAAATTTGTGTATTTGCATTAAGATAAAGATTATCTTCTTACATCCAGAAAAACCCGGTTTAGATTTCTCAAACTTTTACAGGATTTAGTTCATGCTGCTGTTTATTGTACCCCTATGTCCGTTCTGTGGTAATTAGGTTTTATCCTTATTTCCTCATAGTAAATATAAAATGTAAACGCACAGTTCCCCAGTGTTGTAGGGCTCACTCATGTGCCAAGCTTTTAGACAGGCATAATGACAGTCATTAAATCGTCACATCACTGATTTTCAGTAGATTATTTGTACTGAAATAGGTTGTTCAACAGCCGCTAACAACGCTGCACTTTCATTAATGGTATGCAAAGATTTACCGTAAGTATAGGAAAACTCTGACAACAAAAGGAGTACAGTGCAAAGCTTGTTGCTCACTTGTAACATCTTCATTCTATTATCCTCTCCCTGCAAACGAGAGTACTGTGCAGAAGTCTCGAGCCATCCTTTATTTCTTTATATTTTTCTTCCAAACAGCATGACTTTATTGTATTTATTAAAGGGGTTTTGAGCAGTAGTTCTCCTGGCTTGCTGAAAGGATTTCCAAGTTTTTCTTTGGACACTAGCTGCTTTTTCCATCTATTTTCAGTCCAATCCTCCTACCTTAGATTTTTCATTGTTAAGCCACTGACTTTATAATTTAAAAATAAAAAGGGATCTAACTCAGGGAAGAACCAGTGTTATATTATATACCCTTGGGCATTTTTTACTAGCAGCATCTCACAATGCTGCTAGTAAAAACAATTTTTCACAATGTTTCCATTTCTTTAGTTGAATCTATAAAAAGCCATTCTTAAGGAAGGGAAACAGGGAGAAATGCTGCTATCCTAAATATACAAGAACCGCATTGAAAATCATGCATTAAGTATTATGAAGTGATGACTCCAAATTTTAAATGTTTGTAGGCATGTACTGAGGTCAGCAGAGAGGCACAACACCGACTGCAGTCATCTGAAAAACACAGTGGAAGCTCTTTTATGGTTTGGGGCTGCACTGCTGCCAACAAGTGTTGGGGATCTTGTCAAAATTGATAAAATTACGATTGCAGAAAAGTACAAGTATCAGATTTTATCCACTATGCCACTATGCAATACCATCTGGAAAGCATCTCAGTGGCAGCGGCTTTATTTTCAAGCATGACAATAATCCTAAACACACTGCCAATGCTGTGCATAGTGTAGCATCTTAGGAGCGACTGCACGGGATATTCCAGCATGCTCCATGACATTGTGTTAGTTGAAATGAAATTAGGGAGCTTTAACATATCTGTTATGGTTACATATCTCTTCTAGCTGTGTTACTGGTTTACAATGTAGGAGTGAAGTGACGTTGAGGATTAGTTACCCCCCTGTAAACACAAAGTCACGGGTGGGATTAAATACTAAACAAACTATCATTCTCCTGTAGCTGTGTGGTTTGTGGAGCACAAGGGCTGACAATTTATTCACACGCTTTAATTGAATTTAAAGTGCTGCTCAAAAATAGGCAAAAAAGGCAAAAAAAAGCTTCCAACCATACAGCTGAAACTACAGCCTTAATATACCAATATATTGAATAAAACAAAATACATCCTGTGGCTGTGTGGGTGGAAGACTGGGTCGTCCACCAATCAGAAATTCGGTGGATTGATCCATGACTCCTCTAGTCTGCATGCCAAAGTATTCATGGGTGAGACACTAAAGCCCAAATTACCCCCACCCACAGAACCACTGGAGTGTGTGAATGTTAGAAAGCGCTTGGACATAAATAAATGTGGTGTATGAATTGCTCAGAGGTTGGGGCAGTTCAGTAGAAAGTCACGGTACTAGTCCAGTTGCCATTTTCCTGATCCACAAGCCTAAACGTAGCAACTCAATGGCTGAGGGGGAAATTTGATTTTTATTAGTCACTGTAATTTACTTGTACTTTACAGATTAGCCGTATGGTATGAAATTGGTTGAATATGAAAATGTAAAAATGACAAATAAAAATCCGAAAGATAAATTATACCCTTTGAACATCATCTGATGTTGACTGTCTTTAGCGTCAGCTTTCGTTTTGTGTGTCCTTGGCTAGCCTGTTAGCCCTACAGGTGCTGAATAACAGCTAGAAGTGGGCTAAAATTTATTGAGAACCTAAAGTGACACGTGGACTGAGGCGTTTATTTGACCGTGTAAACGTCAGCTTTAATCATAATCGCCCCGGGTTACGTTGATGTTGTTGTGATTTACCTCTGTCGTTGTTGTTAGCTAATTAGCAGCCGTGGCTACAGTAGCGTCGGTCGCCATGGTTACTGCGTGGACAGCACAGTGTCAGCAGAAAGTGACTGAGTAGGCAAAAATGGTGTGCAGTGTGGACAAGTTACATTTTCTCGAGCATTACCTCTTAATTAACGTTGAGTAGGTGTTCGTTTTTGTGTTTGTGTCTGTGTGGTGGTCTCACCTTCCCACTCGCTCCGTCTCCCACAACTACGATTTTTAGCTGCTTGTCCTGGCTCTCCTCCTCGGAGTCCGACATGGCGCTACAAAATATTTTTTAAAAGCACTTAGTGCTTGAAACCGAAACGGTAGAAACGAATCAAGGGTGGATGTATGGAGCTGTCACGCTAATAATCACAAACGGATTAGACGAGAGCTGAGTGGGCACGCAGACGCCATTTTGACTCCACTAAGAAGACTTGACTGGCTGCAGTAGCTCTCAATACGATCCACTCCATGCGCCGCTGACTCCACTTGCACCGATTTTTCCAGTTAAAGCGAGAGTACCGGACACCGAAAGACAGTGCTCGGGATTTGGCATTTCAGTCTTTAAATATCCTCTTTACCGCCATGAAGCCCTTCTCTGCAGGAGAAAGACCCGAACCGGAAACCGATTCACCGGCGTGTGTGTGTGTGGTGGAGTCCTGTGTGTGACGCGTTGCCGTTGCCGTGGTAACACGGGGTTAAAGTGCAGGTGTAAAACATGACAAATGTAACAAAGTGCATCTGAAGTGCACTTTTACTGAAGTGATACAGTATAAACAAAAAAAACCAAATAATTTTTAATTTTATACTGTTGTGTCGGTGCTTCACATTTTTTATCTGTTGATGCGGATTTTAGATCAACCACTGTGACTCAAATCAAAGAAAATGTTTGTTTTGGGTCACATTGAAACTGTCTTGTCTGTGACTTGTTTTTTCTTTTTATTGTTGTTGTTTTTATTTTCTTTCTGTGATGAGACAGTGGTGATGGAGTTCAAGCGAGACTTTGCCATTGTCACAAGAACTGTGTGTGTCTCCATATGATACCATTTCAGAAAGTGTGGGGAACACGTGCAAATGCCACGCATGCAAGGTTTTGTAAAATTGCTTTGAGTGCACAGACTAGTTACTATAAGTATAGTTTTTTGTGTGTGTCTAAGAGAAAGAGACATGAAACAGAAGTGAGGTCAGTGTTTAATGGCTGTAATGATTATACATGGGATAATGAATTCCCAACAGTTCCAGAATGTTATAATGTTATGTTATAACAAAAACCCCTATGATGATTGCGGGGAAAACAAATCAAAGGTCCAGTTTACTCTGCCCTGGACAGAGTTACTGGGATCCCACCCTGGAGCCAGTCCTGAAGTAGGAGCTCGAGGGTGAGCACTTGGTGGCCAGGTCTTAGCCCATGCAATCTGACTGGGCTTAGCTCAAAGAAGCTATATGGGTCTGCTCTTCTGTGGAACCACCACCCACAGGAGAGGCTATAGGGGTTCAGTAACTTGTGGACTGAACAACAGTTAGGTGCAATGGTCCTGGTAGTCTGATTCCAGGCCACCATGTCACTCCAATGTTGTGTGGTTTGCCTGTTCAAGGAGAGGGTATGCTTTCAACTAAAGGGAGATCAGGAGCCTTCCCGGGAAGGGTATTAGAGAGGTCTGATTGTCTGTTTGTCACACTTCGGATGCAGCAGGAACAATGCGGTTTTCAGAGTATGGAGTATCTTGACTGTTGTTATGTGCCATTCAGTACCTGTATAGCTGCAGCATGAGTTTGGTCTGTATTCCAGGAGTGAGTTAGACACATTTCTGGTGGGTGTTGAACTCCACGAGGGCTGCCCTTTACCCATTCTGTTCATAAACTTTTATGTTTTTTAATATTTATAATTCTGTTGGCTTCATCAACCACTTCAGCTTGTACTAGAGTGGTTTACGACCAAGAATGAAGTGGTGGGAATGACAGTAAGCACCTACAAGTCTGAGACCATGTTTCTTAGCCAGAAAATCTGTAGAGTGCCCGCTCTGAGACAAGTTTCTTCTCCCACTGGCTCCCAGTTGCGGAGTTTAAGTATCTCAGGATTTTGTTCATGAGTGAGAGGAGAATGGACAGATGAACTGAGTCAGTGTCCGCAGTGTTATGGACAGTTTACTAATCTGTTGTGGGGAAGAAAGAGCTTCAGGTCAGTCTACGTTACTACCCTCACCTGTGGTCATGAGCTCTGGGTGGTGATCAAAAGAAAGAGCTTCCTGATATAAATCAGTTGAGAAATGAGTTTCCTTTGACGGGTAGTACCTGTGACAGCGAGGAGCTCGTTCATTTGAGAAGGACTGAGTAGAGCCATTGCTTCTCCATATTGCAAAAAGCCAGTTGAGGTGTTACAGGCATCTGACTAATTAAGATGCCTCTCGGTCCCTTCCTAGGTAAGGCATTTCAGGCACGTCCTACCAGGAGGAGACCCAGGACTCACTGGAGGAATTATGTCTTGGCTTGTCTGGGAACAACTTGGTTTTTATAATGGATAAGCTAGAAAAGCTGGCCAGGTTTGGGCTTCTCAGCGTAGACTGTTGCCCTCACAATCTGAACCCATATGAGCAGTAAAAAGAAGACGGATGGATGGATGATTAAAATATAGTAAATTATAAATGTATTTTAGGTAAAACAGTATATGATATTGTGTGAAACCTGGTGTTTTTCTCCAAAAATGAGTGCTGTAAAGCCCTAGAAAATACTTTCTATGAGTAGTATGTAAAGATTAAACAAAGTGGCACAAGGGGAGACAAAGACTAGTCAGGAGGTGAGGGGGATTTGGGAATGCAAAAATTATATCAGTGACTAAAAGAAGCAACCCAACTTAACCTCCTAGGACCTGCGTTCACATATGTGGACATCACATTTTGGGTTATGTAGACCAAAATACTCAATTTTGCTCTGCAAGGGCCTGATATCCACTTATGAGGACCTTATATTGCAACTGTTCTATTGAAATTTTAAATGTATATGCTCATATGTGGCTCTCATTTTTCTTATAAACAAAAATTAGGTAAAAAAAAATAAATCTCATAATTCTTTGTTTTTACATTCTTCAGGTCCCAATCAGCCCAAATATCAAAGAGAAATGAAAAATGCATGTCATGGAAGAGTTTGGGTCTTAGGAGGTTAAGTAAAAGTGCAAATGTATTATCTTCCCAAGACACCTAAAGTAAAATATGTTTATTATAAGGAGAGAATTATGCAAGAGTGAATATGGTAGTAGAAGTATATTTTCCAAAGGAAACATGATTTTTAAAACTATATTTTGTTGCTGTATTCATTTTTATCAGATTTTACTGGTGATTCAATTCAATGTTATTTATGTAGTGCCAATTCACAACAATAGTTGCCTCAAGGTGTTGTCTGTGTGTTTCAAGATAGCTGCCAAATGTTAGAATATACATATTATTGTCATTTTACTTCAGTCAAATGGTAAATAAGAAGAAGAAATTCATGCTTTTGAAATAATGTAGCAGAGTACAAAGTACATTATTTCCTTTTAAAAATAGAAAGTGGTACTGCAGTATTTAAATGGGACCTACAATATGAATTTCCAACTAATTTTTTTCTTTTTTTCTGTGAGAATAGCTTTGCTTGAACCACAGTTCAAAATAAACAACGCATTTCAGCTCTCCCCTGTCCTTTATAGTTAAATTCTTCTGATTTATTGCCTCTCACAAACAGAAGGTTTGAAAACCAGGTGTGTGGAGCTCCTGTGTTTTGTGTCTGAGATGCCTGTATTATACGGATGAAAGATTAGAGTCCAGACATTTAGAGCTCCATATACTCTGCTAAGGTACTGTTTTCATGTACTTTCAGTACTTCCATTGTCAGCTTCTTTGTATGTCACATTGCCTTTCCAAATATTGGGTTATTTGTTCCACTGCTTTAACTCGATCATTAATAATAATGTTGTGCACAAACATATAATTATCTTTTGAAATATGTTACAATGCAATACGACACACCGTCAAAGGGCCTAGGTGCCTAAAAAGCTCCAGCTCAACCACTCATTGAAATGATCATACATTAGCAGTACAGTAACATGAAAGCAGCCATTCTTTGAGTATGCTGACTTTTACAGCTTATTATAGGCTTAAGTCAAGTTTTGAATGAAGACCTTGTATTTATAATGAGTTCTTCTGAAAAGCTTTGTTCTGGATTGCTTCTTTCAGTCAGTCTCAGTACTTCCACCACTAAGCTGAAGCGTCTCTTCATTCATATCTGTGTGTACTTTATGCATTGTCTGGAAATCCCCATTGACTGAGTACTGATAAAGACCTACACTTCAAACAAACAAAATAGCAGAGATTGGTCTATTGAGCACAATAATATTAGTTTTAATGGGGTAAATAAAGTGTTGGCTATAAACCAATATCTATATCATCTCTACCACAAAAGATTTAGAACAGACTTTTCATGAAGTTGCCATTTAATGCCTGATCAAATCTCACATTCAGATGGTAAAGGGGATTCTTGGAGTGCAGATTGTGATGACTAATTATAACAGCTGTAACGGTACAAAGGCTCGAAAGAACTATTTAAAGTTATAGAACCACCTTACTCACTTTTCTTTTCAATATGTATTATTTTGTTTTTGATGATAAACACTTTTGTGCACCACGTGTTAAATATCTGTATTAATAACTACATTTCAGCAGTCTGCTCTTCATAGATAGACAAATATGTCTTTTTTTTTAACATTACACTATTTGAATTTTTTACCAGTTAAATATAAATTATATCTTTACTCCAATTGTTGACACTGAAAAAAAAAACAAGAAAATAGTAATTCTGTTAGGCATTAAAAGAAATATGATTCATTCATGTTTTACATGAACTCTTTAGGCTTCATTCCTAACTTTTTTTTATTCAGTTTACAAATATGCACCATTACTTACTCAACAAAATAAACAGAAATTACAAGAATGTCTTAAACTATTGTCTGGATATTAAAGCTGAATCTGTCAACCATGGGGAGACACACAAAATATTTTATAGCCTACAACTTTACCATTGAAACCTATAATCTACAAACTATGGAATTACAGCTATGTCCCAGATATCTCACTGCATAGTTTTTTGTTTTTTCCCCCACGACTGCTGGAGCTAGATGCGCACAGTGTAACTTAATATAAACGAGCAAGTTCCATTTACTGTATGGAAGAAAAAGAAAACATTTCATGTGATTGGTCTTTGTCACAACTTACATCTTCTATCAACTGTTTTTGTATGTTTTCTTGAAAATATTGCCTTTTCAGTGCAGGGGAAGGATGGCACTGGGAATAGGGGATAACGAGGAATCTGCACCTGAGCCACTTTGAAGCAAGTGGCAGTGAATGGCAGCTCGGTATATCCCAAAGTCCTTATAAGGGTGTGATTGACAGATTCCTTGGTGAGACAGAAAGCTACAGAGAAAAATATTGTCTAATTGTGTTTTTTGTTTTTTTGTTGTTGTTGTTGTTTTTTAAAAGGGCTTTGTAAGAAGAGAAGCACAATTTGAGGACGGCGAAGAAACAGCAGTTTGAAAAAAAAAAACAACCAGAGAGATACATTGAATTTCACTGTTTATTTTGCATTGCAAGTTCAGTCTGCTGTGTGTTTGATCTGCAAAGAATTTAAAGTTGCAGAGTGAATGTGCTCCAAGAAGGTCTCGGATCTTTTGTATGTCAGGATTAAAGCTCGACTCTTCAAATGCTTAAAAACACGGAAATACAAAGATCAGTATGTCTTTGGAAATTTCCGGTGATTGCTGGCTTGTGATCATTATGTGGTAAAATCATCAATGTCGTGAAAAATCTGGTGTCACAAAACTGGCATGTTGAATATAATGTTGCAGCGTTAGTCCTTAAAACATGGGGATTAAAGTTCATGCAAAAATAATAACTGTTAAAGCACTATTCAACATGCAAATTATAATAATAATCATAATAATAATAATAATGAGAACGCTACTTGGTGTCCATCGAACCATCGGTGAAAAAAGACAAATGGAAAGAATTGTGACCGGAAAAACAGCTTAAAATATCCAAGTTCGGGCACTCGGGAAAGGTGGTTGTTCAAAGCGCTACGTTGAGTGCCTGGAATTGTGTGGTTTGAGACATTTTTCCAGTATATCTTTGTATGAAAAAGAATAAAAAACAAAAAAAAATAGTTGTAATAAAAAGGGGGGGGGGGGTTCCTCTAATTATTTTTTTTTTAATCCAAATCCAATATGAGAGTATATTATTATTTTAAATCACACAGACACACACACATAGGCAGATTAAATATCCCTACTGATAACCGTTATATAATGTTCTCGTATACGATGGTAAAAATATCTTGAAGTAAATGAAGCCGTGACTGATTGTTCACAGTTTGACTTGTTTCACGGGGGAAATAAGATTTGACAAAGGTGATTGTTGAAATCGCATGTTATGGTGAGATTTAAACATTCAACGATTCGCTAAGTGACTTTGAGAATACACAGGGGGATTTTATTATCCCGTTTACTTTTTCTTCCTTCTGTACTTCACGCGGAAAAAAACTCAAAAGCAGACTAAAGTTAGATTGGGTAATATGGGATAAGTGTTCATAATCACAAACTTAAATCCACCCTTTGATGATCTTTTACTGATCCTTTATAAGATGGAAACATGTCAGTTTTCTGTCATCGGTACTGTAACTCAGTATATAATAATAGGGGCGGCGTTCCTGTGAAAATCTAATTTATTTTTGCTCTGTACAAAAATCTAGAAAGACGATGGAATTTTCCGTGACTTCCAGATCAATTAAAGCCAGGTTTGGGGAAAAAAAGGAAATTATTTTTCACAGAACGACCAAAAATAGATTAAATAAAGTGGCTGGTTTGGACTTATCTTGGTCATAATCCGAAGTCCTGCTTTTCCAGAAGAATATTCGATTAAGCATTCGAAACTAAATCTCCTTTGTTGTAGTCAAAGATATTACTTTTCCACGATAACCTTTTAAAGAAGAGAAGCTGCTGCTTGTGCGTAAAATCTAAATAAAATTTAAATTCTGATTTTAACATATTAATACATTTGTTTGTTTAGGAGAAACTGTAGAGAATATTTGCTGTAAAAGTCAAATCTTAACTGCAATACTACAAAAACAAAACAATAATATTGCAACGTACGAAGCATCAGCTATGGGGAAATAACGGGGAGTAGTTGGAATGGGTGTAATGTACACCGATGGGGGTGTTTGCATTTCAAGTCGCTGAGGTTAAAAGGAAATAGAGCCGCGATATGTCCCTCTATATCAGATATCTCCACATGCAGGTAGGAAAGGAAGCAATGTGGGACGGTCCACTCCCCAATATCCCTCTCTGTCCTTCAAGCTCCAAAGGAGCCAATGAGCATCATCACTGCTCCTGGCGATGGCCTAGGTGACAAGTATACCTGCATCAAGTAGATTAGATTTGAGGACATACAGGCGCCTTTCGTGAGTGGGCATGTCTTACTATATAGGGTGAAAAAGAATGGTGCATTGATCAACTGAGACACTACATATACCCATTTGTCCGTGCGTAAAACGCATTGCAATTGTAACTTGTGTCCCAATAAACGGAGTCTGCAGGGTTGACGGTCTTGATTCCTTTTCGCGTCCATGTGTCCCACGCGATAACTTGGATGTACAGTGTATCTTTAATCATTCACGCTGATCTTCCTGTCCAACAGCCAACACCTCATGATACACCCCCTGATGGCTGCGTTAGGGTCCGTAAGTAATGGAAGTATTTTGAAAGGTCAGAGATGGATGTTTAATGTACGACAGCTCCCTGTTGACCCTGACTTAACACTTAGGCCGTTATTGGATACAAAATAACAGCTTGTACGACCCCCTCATATTTCAGTTGCACCATTCAGCCGGAAGTTAGCGAAGCTTCGTGTTTTGTTTCATTTTTTTCTTTTAAGATATTGTCTTCCATCTGCTAAAAGTAGCAAATGAGAACCCCCTTTTTATTCTCTGACAGCAGTGACATCGGCCTCCTTAACCCCAGAATACTCCTCTCCTCGTGCTGACATACGGCCCTAAAGGTAGCTGTCAGTTTGCCCTGTCCGGGAATTACACAGCCATTCATCACTGTCTGGCAGGTGTGTTTAGGAAGAAAGCCATAGTGGCCCAGCTGACGGGGTCTCAGTGTCTGACAGTAACACCATAGTAAACAGAAGGAAAGTGAAACGAGACACAAAATTTAAGCACAATAATGTTTACAGTGGTAGGTGTATAAATAATAATTTAATTGAAATTAAATAGACTAGTTTTTTTTAAACAACTATATTTAATTTTTGGTTTACTGCGTCTGTGTGTGTGTTTGTGTGCGTGTGTGTGTCCACTGTTGATTTAGTAGGATATTATCCGAGTTTCAATCGTTCAGATCTCAAAGCACAGAAAAGTCACCTTTTCAATTAATTAATGTAATTATTGGTATAAGTTAAGATCCACGTTAATCCGATTTAACGACAATTTATGATTATTGTTAAGCTTCGAGAGGACTTTTGATGATAAAAAACCAAAACAAAATAAAACACAAAAAGGAGGGGCGCGGTACAGCATTGTACCTGGACCTGTAACTATTCTGAAATTTCTAGAAAAGCTTATAATTAATATCAACAATAACTCAGTGGGGGGGGG
>NW_024582555.1:100212-135182 GCF_018398535.1 Haplochromis burtoni | reverse complement strand
GGTGTGCATTTATTTTCTTTTTGGCCATTAAGTTAAAAAGAGAGAAAGAGAGCCTATTTGTATTTGTCGGACAAAAAGGGGTTAAATTGTTTTAATTATTGGTAAAAAGTTTGATTGCTTTGTGGATATTTATACTTAATGTTCCAATACTAAACGTAACCCTTAAAAAATAAAATTGCATCCCAAATGAAAGTAATGCCTGATATGTTTTAATGTTTTTCGATCTAAACAGTCACTTAACACAAATAAAACATGTACATTTTAATAGGAGGTCGGCTTGTTTTAGCCTGCTTCCTGCTATAGGCCAGTAACTCAACAAACCGCCTCTTTTCAGTCTAACAGCGAACCACACTATAATGCATTGAAATAAAGTAACGTATATGCTCAAAAGTGCTGAATTATCTTACCTTTACAAACACAGCAAGAGAAAAAAATACACAACCTGCAACAGAGACAGCTGTTTGAGAAGTTAATGGAATATGCCTATTTCCAATCACTGCAGAGGTAGGAAGGCGCATGTAAAATATAAATCGACATTAAGGTGACATTTTCAGTCTGCTCAGGCCTCCGGTTTCCAAAACAGGTTCCGGGGGCTTCGGAAGTCCTTGAGGGAGTCCAAGCAAAGACACAAATACTTTAATATTATTGCTGTGTCACTCCTCAGAGGATAACATAGTGACATTTTTAGGAGGTCCTGTCTCTCCGCTTATGATTTTAGGGTCTAAACCATGAGAAACTGTTTCTTTAACGGGTCCCTGGAGGGGGGAAACCTTACTACATACATGAAGGAGTCGCTTTAAAGTATTTCAGGATGTGAAAAGCCATGAAAAGTTTTTGCTGTCTTGCCTGGACAACATGGTGAGGAAATTCAATCAGAGACGTTGAGCAGTCCCCTCGGACCTCTTCCTCTTGTCAGAAGTAAAGCTATTTGGGCTTCCTGGGAGCAAAAATAATAAAAATGAATAAATACAGTCACCGAGTTTTCACTGGTTCCCCGCACACGCAGAGAGCGTCCATGCAGGGAGGCAGTAGGCGTAGGGGTAATAGTAGGACGGTTGTAGGGAGAGCAGCGGGGGCCGTAAGATCTCTCCCGGGCTGTACTGTCTCTGGTCGTCCCGCACCAAAACTTTCACCGCCACCTTCTTGGCTGCTGGGGTCGAAGCCATCAGATCGGCGGCCATCTGGCGGCGTTTCGTCTTGTACCGGCGGTTCTGGAACCAGATCTTCACCTGAGTCTCTGTGAGCTTCAGGGAGGCCGCCAGGTCCGCCCGCTCCGGCCCGGAAAGGTACCGCTGGTGGTTGAAACGGCGCTCCAGCTCGAAGACCTGTGCGTGAGAGAAGGCAGCTCTGGAGCGCTTTTTCCGCTGTTTAGGTTGATCCAGACTCTTCTCGTCCAGGTTGCTGGAATCTGGAAGAGGAGGGCACACAGATGGACGATGCATTTGAATGTCTTATTTGTCTCACATTTCGGGGCATTACGTTCATACTTGTCGATTATTTCGTGGTTGCTTTGAGTTTTGAATCAGTGAAACGAAAAGGCGAAAAATTAAACTTCGAGAAATGTGCAAACTTATACGAAGGTATGTTTATTTTCACTTTTTATTAAAAACAAACTGCGTTTACCTTTCTTTTTTATTTTAGATTAAACAAAAAAGTTCGATTTTCATTTAGGCCTCATTTAAAATTATCTCATTTAAGATCATTACTCCTGACATTAAACCAGCCGTGTGTTGCTGGTCGATTATACCGTCAGTCAAAACATAAACGTGCCAAATCATCAACGTTATCGTGACAAAGTCTAAAATTATGCCAGGAATGCATATATACTCATGCGTAACGAGAGGACTTGGTGCATAAAAGCTATCAGGATGTGAAGAAGTTTTGAAAATAGGGCCTATGCCCTGCAATAACACCTGGCAGCTCTTCTTGTGATTCCACACAGCTGTAACAGCAGTGTAAACATCTAAATTAAAAGAGCACTTGGCTCTTTCAGACTGAACTCTGTATTAAAGCGAAGATTTTCGCGGAGTCTTATTGTTGTACTTAAACCAGTCACGCTTTTCCCCTTGAGTTATAGTTATTCTGATCTTTCTGGCCTACTTACCCGTGCCATTACCGGGCTCCGTGTCACTCTTGGAGTTTTCCGCAGCTGCAGACTCGTGGTCCGTCTCCTCTTGCAGGCTTTCCTCCGGCACATCCGACGCAGGGTCTCCGTCTTTCTCCGATTTACATGGGGCTGGAGTCTTGTTGTCGTTGTCCTCACTGAGTCCCGAATCCGAGTCGTAGCTCTTCTGGTCGGTCGGCTCACAAGCTTCACTCTCGTTTCTCCTGGATCCGCCGTCCATCTCTCCGAATATTTTCCAGCAGGCAGTCTTTGAGAAGCACATGTCCAAATCTGGCAAGTGTCGACTGTCGTCTTTTTTGTTCAGGATGGCTTGGATTGAGAAAGGCATCAGTGAGTTGCCACGAACGGCCATTTTTCAAAGAAGCGAAGATTGCTCTGACTTCAGGTTCAGTAATTACCCGGCCCAGATAGTGGAGTAAATGTCAGTTCATCCACATCCACATTTTATTTTACTCCCTCCGTCGATCGCTGCTGGCTTTTAACTTTGCCCCTCCAGTGTTGGTTTCTAGTCGCATCCCTCGGGAGAAGCCGTAAAAAGTTTCTGCTACATCCGCAGAAGCGATGCTGCTCCGCTGCATAGCTCTACCATCAACCCGGACTCACTACAATCTCCAGCTCTTTTCACCCAATTTTTTCACCATACGCCCTCACCTGTGACTGACAGGCAGCCTTTTCGCGTCCGATTGGCCTAGAGAAGAGGAAAGTCGTTTTATGATTGGCCACTGTAAACGACGTCATGCTGCTTTTAACCAGCTGGGGGAAGAAAAAACTTTCTTTGGTCAGAGCTTGAGAAGCAAATGTCAACCAACGCATTTATTTTAAAGAAAAACGAGGATGGCATGCGCAAATGTCCGAGATCACAAGATAGTAGAATTCACCAGCAACATCATTCAGAACTGTATGGTAGAAAGCATTGTCTCCGGTTTTCCTCAAATCACTTAAATGCACCATCAGGACTGAATTTGTAGGAAATTTAATCATTAAAAAAACCTTAACCCTTCATCAACCCTCAGATCTGTCTGGGAATCCTGTGCGTCCCGCGCGTTATGTGATGGTTGTTGCCTTCAGGGTTGACCAGCGAGTGACAGGCTATTCGCGCCATCTACCTTTAATTAAGTTAACACAATGTATCGCCTTCTTTACACCCAGGATGTTGAATCGTTAAAACCTCAGCATATCCGCAAACTTCTTCAACTATATAAATAGACTACGAGTAAAAAATAAAAGGCACCTCACTTACAAGTACTACATTTCTGAAGTCTTATTAGATTCAGTAGAGGCAGTTTTTACAGATTTCAGTTCAACGCCCTTTAAACAATGAATTCCTTTTTCCCTGATGAATAAGAATCAAAACTGATTTTACTTCCATTTAAAATAACACGTGACTCTTTTAAAAATCGCCTTTTTTGCGGATAATTATTTTGTGCGTAAAATGAACGTTTGCCTTTTTTTTAAGCCAAGCTTTGTTGAAACGCTCTAAATATCAGATATACTGAATGTATGACCACTTTTAGGCACTACTATGGTGCTGGGTATAAAGTGTGATAGTCCACCCTGTCCCAAAGTTTAAGTGGACAACCATCTGAGCTGCAGGTCCGGATCTTGACCTTTGTGGCGTTTTACACGTCGCTCGCCTAAAAAACCGGATCTCAGCGCTTTTCTGCTGTTTTTATTTACCACTAACTTGGATTAAATAGTAAACATAATGACCTCGTCGTCGTCTTAACGCACAGGTCAGAGGATAACATGGACATGACATAGTTATTAGGATTAAAAAGAACTTTTTAGATTACCTAGACACCTCACACGATCCTAATGAAAAGGTATTAAAACCTTTGCTATTAAGACATATTTGTCTATGGAACTGTTTGACGCGTTTAATTCAGTTTATTCTTATCAATGCTGGTAAGAAATCGTGTCAATTAAGATAAACAGGGACAAAACGTATTATTATTATTATTATTATTATTATTATTATTATTATTATTATTATTATTATTATTATTATTATAGCACGAATACCTGTTAAACTTTTTTCCTAATTTTACTACATATTTATATTTTGTTTCCTTTGCGCTTTTGAGCCTCATTTCATTTTCTGCGCTTGACTTTCGCTTCGCTGCCGGCTTTAATCTACAGTTAAACGCAGAATCGATTATTTGAAAAGATACCAGATGAAAAGTTTCGTTCAAATAATCTTGAACTGTGAAATCAAGATCAAGAAAAGCTCAAGTTTCAGTCAGTGTTCTCGATCCAGATGCTTTTTGGACATATTTTCTGTTCTGAAAAATCAGAGGACCTGAATAAATATTAGCTTTAAATGCTGAGCTGGATGATAAATCTAAATATGCCCTTTCTTGCGAGCGCCTTTTTTGTGCATCCTGAAAGCAGCTGGTGCGGCTGTGTAATACACCCACAACTCTGCTAAACGAACCCAGCATCCTGTGAATAACAGGTAGAAAAAGTGTGAAAATTCGCCCCAGCTGAGTGGAGTTAATCAGTGCTGCTGTCATCTGGTCCAAACCCTGTTGCGTGCATATATTATACCATCTAGTGGTCAGTGAAAATACCTCTTAACATTTTGACATCTGGTGTCTTTGGGGTCATCCCAGCCATTGGAAAAGTTAAAAACACGCTTTGCTTTTTTTCAGTGAACACATCTCCACAAGAAGTTACTCTCCCCAAAAAATTCAACGACATGGGAAGCCGCACGTCTGAAGTTTCTTTTAAAAATCACTCGGTGCAACCGCATGTCCCTGCCCCGTGAAAATGAATTAAATGAAATTAAGTGGCATTGTCTCAGGCCTGGATGTGACCTTGCGGATGAAAGTCTGCATCACCGCAAGCAATGAAAACACAACTGGAAAAAAGGAAAAGCACAAAACCGCCGACACATCTGGATATTTTCACACACTCTGCCCTTGTTCTTTTAGAAACTGCTCATTCCACCCAAGGCCAACAACACACAGAGTGGTATATCACACACTTCACAAATCTCTTGTATTGTAGAAACTTTCTCTCTCTCCCTCTTTCTCATACCACACGGTTTTCTTTAGTCCTAAACAAGCCTAGTTGACCCGTAGACTGCGCTTCATCCTGGGAAAAATGGAAAATAAATAGAAAAGTCTGCCAATTCTCCAGCAGAGTCAGCCAGTGTGCAGCCTATCACTGTGATGTCGAGCAGAGCTCCGCGGGTTACTCTGTGTTTTTGGTAACCGCTGCGGGAAACAGCAATAAGCGGCACGTAGCTGTAAGTGGCAGGAAATGTAAACAGCTGATTTGACTCACAAAAAAGGGACGATCATTTGAACAACTGGAATCAATACCTCATAACAATTTTAGGTAAATTAGGCCCTTTCCCCAGCATTCAACACCCTTTGCTACATTTAGTCTTGAAAATGTGCCATAAATCATCGAAAGGAACGATCAGAAAATTATTTTCTTATTATCGTTTCTCTTTTCTTTATACCTTTTTCTTTCAAGTGTGATGGACTCCTAAAAACAGCCATTTCAGGCCGTGATGATGAAATGTTACGTTATTACCTGTAAATGCCGATTAGAGCACTATTTTTAATGAATGATATACAGAATAATCCCATTAGCGTCATATTTTCTAATCGATTACAACAATATTTCAGTACAAATCTTTCTCCGTAGTTTATTCTGTAACGTTCTTATGTAACCCTCTTATTTTATGATTAAGTCGTTTTTAGTTTCGTTTTGTTTTTCTAATCTCTTGTTTTGTTAATAAAATAATATGTATCGTAAAATACCCAGATAACGTAGTTGTCCCCAATAACTGTATTTAAATACAATACTTGGAAAATGAATTACTTACCTAATTATTTTGCTGGAGATATAACCATATGACACAGTTATAGCATTTTAATAGTTTCTAATATAAATATAATATTTTAATAGACTTGATAGATAATAGATTTTTCCCTAAATGACAACACTCTAAACATCTTCGTCCTCCTAAAATAAAAGACGTTATTGTCTTGTTGTATCCTTAGATATCTTAATAAGACAATATGGTGGTACCCGTCTAAGGTAATACCTTTGTACTCTTCACAGCTTGTGGAGACCAGTCTTTTCTGTGGTTTCTATAATAAAATAAGGTATAAACTTGATTTTAGAGGTACACATTCAATTAATTTATGTATTTTTGATTATTAATTATTCATGCACTTGAATATGGACTGGCATTTGTATGAGCACTTTTATACTCAGGCTAACCACTTTAATCTTTTTTTGTTCATGCATGTTTCAACACCTGCACCTAAGGCAAACTCATAATCACAGATTAACCTGACAAGCACGCATTCGGGTTGTGGCAGAAAACCAGAGAAACCAAAACGCTCAAGGAGAACAAAGACCCCAGGGAAGTTCAAACCCAGAACCTTCTTACTGTCAGGTGACAATGCTAACTGCTCCACCACTATGCTTCCAATACAAATGACAGAAACTGAGTGAAACATGTCAGATTGGATTAAATTCTTATGTTTAACCCTGAAATTTTAGAGTAAAATAAAAAATGTCACCTAACATTGTTTGTATTTGCACCTTAAAACTGAAAAAGAACTGAAAAACTCCCATCTATAGATACAGAAAATGATTTTTACTGTACTTTTTTTTAGCATGAACTGGGGTATTATGTGTAAAACTGTGAACAACGTTAGGCAAAATGTATTTTATTTACCAAAGCATATAGGAGGATTGTGAATTTCATAAGTGAAAAAAACAACAACTTTTGGCCATTTGCACTTAAAACAGGGGGAATAAGCCAAAAAACGAGGTACATGTACTCTGAGACAAAGATAAGAACAGTATGCTGCTTCTTTTCGTCCAGCCAGCAATTCAAAACTCAAAACTATTTAGTTTAAATCAGAAAGACAACCAATCATCGCATTTGAGAAGCTGAAACTTGTCAATTTTCTTGGTGTTTTGCTTTAATACTTAAATAATTAATAGATTTTTTAAAATTATGTTTTTGGATAACATGTGAAAAAAGATCAAACCAATTAAAAAAAAAATTCAATTTTGCATTTAAAAGACGTTTCACTCTTTGCCAACACCCCACGCTTTGTCTGTTCAGGGTCAACATTAACCTTAAAGGGCTGCTTTTGGCACATGATGGCCCCCTCTGCTGGTGAAAATAAGAAACTGCCTACCTTAGAAAATGCTAACGTTAAAAACATGAGATGACCATGCCTGGAAAAGGTATATTCAGTCTGTTTTTTTCTACATTGACACAGTTAATTAATGCAGCTCCCCTCCAGTGAAATTCCTGCTTTCTTTCCAGTACAGAAATAAACTTTCACAGCATATTAGGCAGTTAATTCACCATCACCATCCTGCCCGTTCTTTGAATTTAATCTCATGTTTTAAACAGAAATCCTGCACCATGCAGTAACATACCAGTTGCTGTGGTAACATCTCTGTTTCCCCTCCTCCGCAGGATGTGTTTATGACAGGTCTTGATTTTTTCTTTTTTTCCTCGTGCCCTGGTATGAAGGAGGAGGCTCACAGCACGCCATGCCCCCACGCCCCCTCCTTAAAGCTGCCAAATTGTGTTCAGATGGAGCAATACATGAGAGGGCACTGCCAAGAGTCATTTGCAGTAAATGCTCCCAAACACCTTCTAGATTTCCCACCAAATATCAGGTCCACCGTGATAGCATCCTTAATCAACCTCAACATTGGAAAGTGGTAGGAAAGGGACAGAGAGAGGGGGGTTACTGCCAGCTTTAAGTATGCTTTTAGTCCCCTAAGTTACAACTGAACCCACTTTCCCAAAGAAAAATTATCCTTGCATGCGATGGAGCACTAAATGGAAGAGCCCTGGGGACAGAACACTTAATACAGTAAATGGAACCAAGAGACAAGAAAAAAAAGTTCCTCCACCTCTTGGAAGCTGTTCAAAACTTCTAGGCTACAATACTGCAGACACCAGGGCAGAAGTGGGGGGATAGCCCGCTGTTACACTCCAATTAATGTGTGTAGATAGTGCAGACGTGATTTATAGTTTATTTTCAGCTCTGCTGTGCTGACAAACGAGCTCCCATCCACCCCTGGCATGCAACAGATAATGCATGCAGCTCAAGCACATCATGAAAGGCTTCTCAGGTTTGAAGGGCCTTTTCGCTGCCTCCTCAGGGCTCAGTGACCGTCTCTTTTCTCCTCTGCTCACGCCTAAATAAAGATGTCCTTCAAAGCTGTGGACCCCTTTCAGTGGTTTCCTGTCACATGCAAAATACCACTTTTGAACATACAAGTTGATGTAGTTATGAAAACGTCAAGGACCATTTAGAAATTCTTGAGATATTATGGGACTTTTTCTTTTTCAGACTGCAGCTGCACCTACCGGTTCACTTATACTTTGCATTTACCTCCTCTCTGGGTGCTGTTTACAACTTAGAGAACAAAAGCGTGATAGTTATTAACGCATATATGATATATGATATTATATTAAACTGTTCAAATGTCTGAAAAGCAGTTCACAACATAAAGACAATCAGTCACGAGGATGAATAACAGCAAAATGGAGGAACTCAAAACTTTGTGGACAAGATATTGTAGAAAGCATGCCATAGAAACAAAAAAAATGTGCACTGACGCCCCCCCCCTCTAGAATCAGCTTTTCTTTTATACAAGAACTTGAATGTAAGAAATTTAGCACTTCAATCTTTTTCACAATTTATTTAAAGCCCAGGAGATGGACTTATGAAGGCTTATGAAATGTTCCTGGCTAAAGAAGACAAAAAACATTAGACCCACTTTACTTGTTACCATGTAAAAGCCAAAATCATGGCATATCTCACAGCAGAAAACTGCGACAGGTTAATGTCTATAATTTAGAGCAGCAGGAACCCTGGTAAACTGGATTTTTTTTTCTGTTTTCTCATAATTTGGGGTAACACTATATAAAAGGTCTAGTTTTACTTACCTTTTAGCACAAGTATAATCCAAGGTAGCATTAGTTATTTCCACTAATTTAAGTAACTAAATTGATGCAGTTTTGCTGCTGGAATCATAAAATGTTCTCTGATATTGATGCTTAAATGTGTTTTCTGCCTTGAAAATGTCACATGGTAGCTTCTGAAATAAAAAGGTTATAAGGGGATCACAGGTATAAACAGCCAGAGCCAACCTATATGTACTTAGAGGGTTATTGTACAAAAAGCCGAGCTGATCCTGAGAGAGCAAGGTTGGAGGCACTGACTGATTTTCGCATGACAAAAACTGAATCTATTTTTCTTTAACTTCAGATCCACAGAGGAAATAGTTAATCACACACAGACCTTTAGTGTGGGAAGCAAATAGCACCAATGTGTGAAAGCAAAAAGAAATTTGCTCTATTTGAGATTGAATTTAAACCGATTACAATAGTTTTCTCAATTATATGGTGACTGTGTGCACGTGAAAGCATTAGCCTTGTTGCTTTAGAAATTATTGAATCATTAAATCAAACCATTGTTGGTAATTCTTTTTTTATCCACTCATTATGCAGCTCGTCATGATAGTTTTTGGATGACAGCACAAGCACGGTGGTGGTGTGGTTAGCACTGTCGCTTCACAGCAAAAAGGCTCCCTAGTGTAAGCCTGGCCTGGAGCCTTTCTAATCAAATAAGTACAATTTATTTATTAATTTTCACGACAACAACGAACAAATAAAAAGACACAAAAATAATATCTACTAGTTAAAGGCTAAATAAGTCTTGAGCTACAGGTTTTGGTCAGAAGAAATCAGTGACCTGGATGTTATAAAGGGGTACAAGAGTCCAGTAATGAAACCACTTGTTTCATCACGCGCAGCTCTGAAAGAGATGACCTGAAACTGTCTGAACTGTTGTGTGTGGCCTGTTCTCCCTGGCACTGCATGGGTTTCCAGTCCAAAGGCATGCATGTTAGGTTAACAGGTAATTCCATATTGTCCGTGCAGAAAGGTAAAGTGTGTGTATAACAATGCTAAAATGAGACTTGCAGTCTAAAGGGCTTTGGGGTGATATGAATGCAAATACATTACAGGAATGAGAGGTGCAATGCAAAGTTCTGAATGTGCAGAAAATATGTTGGAATCAAGCTCAGTTAATTGTGTGGCTTTTTTATGAGCTTTCTTGGTGGTCAAACAAATGTAGAATATCAACAAGATCATAGTTTAAAAGTTCTGCTTCGTAGCATCAGCAGAAATGTAATTTCTAATCTGATTAAACCAAACCCACACAGTGAGGGATGGAACTGCAGTAACTGTGGTAGGGGGAAAATAGTCAGAAAAACAGTTTTCACTGGAGGAAATTCCCGTGAATATTAGATAAAATGCTCGTTCAGGACTTGCCAAATTGTTGACGTCAAAGACAAAGCACGGGAGGAGAAGCTAACGTTTTATTAAAGGTGTGAATTCACATACTGATGATTTATTTTTTGCTGACACTTTATTTGTAAGACCGAGATTAGTAGAAACAGTTTGAATAAACAGTGCCCCTGATAAGTCCGGTAAAGCATTTACATACTGGAAACACGTATCAGCTACAATCTGATAAATAAAGTAGGCTACAACACATCCCCCGTCATTATTAATTAATCTGCTGAATATTCTTTCATACAATGCATAGTGGCTTTTCATGTTGCTTGACATACACTGTATTGCCAAAAGTATTCACTCACCCATCAAAACCATTGAATTCAGGTGTTCCAATCACTTCCATGGCCACCTAGGCATGCCAACTGCCTCTACAAACATTTGTGAAAGAATGGATTGCTCACAGAAGCGCCGTGAATTCCAGCGCAGTACCGTGATAGGTTGATACCTGTGCAACAAGTCCAGTCCTGAAATTTCCTCACTACTACCTCAACCCGACAGAACACCTCTGGGATAAATTAAAGCAGCAACTGCGAGGCCTTCTCGTCCAACATCAGTGTCTGACCTCACAAATGTGCTTCTGGAAGAATGGTCAACAATTCCCATAAACACACTCCTAAAACTTCTGTAAAGCCTTCCCAGACGAGCTGAAGCTGTCATAGCTGCAAAGGGTGGGCCGACATCATATTAAACTCTATGGATTCAGAATGGGATGTCACTCAAGTTCATACTTGTGCGCAGGAAGACGAATGAATACTTCTGACAATATAGAGTAGCGGCTTACCCAGCGGTTCAAAAACCTGAGCAGCTGGAATCAGGAAAAATAAACACAAGTTAGTAACTAGTTAATTTCCTCCCATCCGTACTCGCACACCTACTCTGCACATGGTCCAGGTGAGGCACAGCTTTGCCTGCTAACATCTTATAAACAAATATGATGTGCTTGTTCTATGTTATTTGGGGGAATTGTAATGCTTTAACATACACAGTGTAACAATGTAGCATCTTCTCTGAGGTTTTTCAGCTTGTAACAGAGTTTTTGTTTTCTTCTGCCAGCGCACAGGAGCAGTATGTTTTCAGCTGCCAGCAAGAAGAAAAAAAAATGCAAGGACTGGATTTCAGGAAACCAAAAAGAGAGATGGAGAATGGGCAAATTAAGAACCTATTAAATTATAGTGTAGATCCAGATACTGATAGGGCATAAACCTCAGAGTAGGACAAGCTCCCGAGTGCCTGAGTGACCTTCTTGTTTTCCTTTCTTAATGTACTCTGGAAGCAAACCCCAGTCATTACAGCACTGCAGAAAAAAAGACCTACAATCTATCTACTTGTCACAGTAAAGCTAAGCATCAGTTAGTTTAGTAAAAACGTGGTGTTTTTTTTAAACTTCACACAGTGCTGACATACTGCAAACAATCCTTTGGACCCCAAAATGTAGGAAAGAAAACAAAATATTAGTAACATTTCTGCACTCCGGTGTGTATTTGTTGCAGCTTCAGATGCCAAAACTGATCCAAATTTCTGCTCAGCCACAGGGGCAATTTAAATACTGCAAAAGCATTAAAAAAAAAAACCCATAAAGACTGTAAGCCACCACCCCTCCCTGCTGTCTGTCACAGACTATTTCTATGACTCTTGTATGAAACACTTCTGACATTAAACACCTGTTAACTTTTATGTCTTGTGAGAGGAGTGGCTGAATGGGAGAGCATTATATTCAGTGCCAGTCGGCCTGGCCTAATCCCCAGTAGAGGAAAGACCACTCCCAGTGCGGAGAGGCAGCAGTGGGAGTGAGTGAGCCCCCTTACCCCTGCCACAGCCTGAGAGGATCCCCTCTGCTCAAACCCAGTAGTTACTTCTATTCCATTTGACAGCTGTGTGAAACCGCCATCTTTCCACAGCTCTCTGCTCCACAAACTGAACAGCTACCCACCAGCAGGCACGCGTAGGGGGGAACGAAGGGAGACGTGAGGCTTTTTATGTTGTTGTTGTTGTCCTGGATCGAGTTTTCTGTTCTACCTGTCAGATTCAGATGCCAGCGCTGAGGTCAAGGTGGTGCAGCGTGTCCTGCCAGAGCCCAGAGGTCCTGTACCACCCAGTGTGAAAAATCCCAAACTGCTTTAAAGAAAGTCAAAAACACATTGTGCAACCTTTTTCCAGCACACCGAGCTTCATTCACAAAACCAGAAAACTGTTTTGGCTTTTTAACCTTTTGCAGGGTCAGTCTTCTCTGTGCATCACTAAAGTAGGTAAATCCCTTTTTGTTGTACTTCCTCATGCTTTACTCTACATTTTGGAGTAAATCTACACCTTACTCCTCCACCTTTATCCACAGCTTTGGACGCCTCATACACGATTAATATTGCAAACAATAATTGTGTCCACTGCTAATTTTACACACCGTCTCTCATAATTTTTAAATTAAGTTTTAATGCAAGATTTACTACTTGGTATTTCTGCTTTGTTTTTACTGTTATAGTAAAAGATGAGTACAGATCAGCACCAGTTCTAATATCACCCTTTTCAAAAACTATACAGTCATGGCCACTTTATTGGGTACATGTGTTAAGCTTTTTATTGCTGCAAAGATCTCATTAGCCAATCATGTGGCAGCGACTCAGTGCATTTAGCCAGGTAGACATGGTCAAGATGACCTGGTGAAGTTAAATGAGAAAGAAAGGCATTTTTTTCCATCACAACCATCTTTAGGGTTTTCAGAGAATGGTCCAAAAAAGAGAAACTATCTGGTGAGCAGCAGTTCTCTGGCTGAAAAAGTCTCACTGATGGCAGAGGTCAGAGGTGAATGGCTAGGCTGTTTTGAGCTGATAGGAAAACAATACTGACTCAAATAACCACTCTTTACAGCCAAGGTGCAGAAGAGCATGAATGCACAGCATGTCAAACCTTAAAGCAGATGGGCTACAGCAGCAGGAAACCACACCAGGTGCTGTCAGCTAAGAACACGAAACCGAGGCTACAGTTCACACGGGCTCACCAAAATTGGACAACAGTAATTGGAAAAATGTTGATTTTTTTTTTTTTTTTTGTTTAATTTCTGATGGGACATTCAGGTGGTAGAGTCAGAGTTTTCCATGGATCCATCCTGTCCTGTTCAGGCTGCCAGTGTAATGCTGTGGAAGATATTTTATAGTCAGAGTTTTAGTACCCAGTGGGCATTGTTTAAAGCCCAAAGACTACCTGAGCATTGTTGCTGACCGTGTCCACATGGTCTGATGTCTGCTTCCAGCAGGACAATGAGTCATGTCACAAAGCTCAAACTAGTTTCTTCACTGGACTTAGTCGGCCTCCCAAGTGACCAGATCTCAATCAAACGGAGCACCTTTGGGATGTGGTCGAACGAGAGATTCACATCACGGATGTGCAGCCGACAAATCTGCACAAACTGTGTGATGCTATCAAGTCAGCATGGATCAAAATCTGAGGAATGGCCAGTGAGTGTATATAGTAAAAATAAAATGGAGATTCACGTTAAATCTTAATTAATACAATACTTTATTTTTTAACCCTCTGTTATAACTAATTAATATAATTAATTTCTGTTTTTTTAACAGCTGGATGTTAAAAACTGGTTTGTGTGCGTTTGTCTTTTTTATCCAGTGATAAATTTAAGATAAAAAAAAAACTTTTAAAAATAAATTCATTTAACTACCCTCTATAGTAAAGAAAAAAAAAGAGAACAAATATACATTATTGAACTATTTGTTTTCAGGTTCATTTTTATTTTATGGTTTGTTTAATATTGTGTGTACCTGTCCCAACTAAGTCGCTTAATCTGGTACATATAAAGGGGAGCTTTTCTTCTATGTGATCAATATTTTGTGCATGGTCCTGGACAATAAATGATGAAACTAAAACTGACTAATTATACAATCTTTTGCAAAAGCGACTATTAGAAAAATGGGAATATCCGTTCTTACTTTTGATGTACGGTAACACATCATGTCAGTGGATTGCATATAAGAAAAGTGGAAACATGTCACACTTTCCTGATGACAGCAACATCTTAAATGTTTAATTATTTCAGATATCACACTGGCTGCCACCTCACAGTGGACCCGTAACAGGCGCCAACCATCTGCTGCAGTTATGGATTCATTTTGGAAAACATTACTTGCGATTATGAACCGAGACCCCTGTTCACCCAGGATGTGGAAAAGTACTGCAGGTACAGCACACTGAAAACATCTAAAAGCAGGTCAACATCGGCTCAGATTTATGCAGCAAGAGCTCAGTGAGTAGATCTAGACAATTAATTTCTATAAAAAAAAAAAAAATCTAAAAAAAAAAATCGAGGTCAGCTGAAAGTATTCCTCCCCTCTCATCCATAAAACCTGATGCTAATAAATCTGCCTCAAATATTTAGCTGATAGTCAGCAACTGCAAAGCAAATGCAAAAATTACTTTGGACTACAATGCAAGCGACTATAATAAAATGACATCTCAAGTTGCTCCAGCGGCATCGGAAAGTGAAAGGAGCGCTGTTTGTCTGCCAGACCTGGTGGCTAAATGAAAGCTGATCCAAACCTTTAAAGCAGAGTCGTTGGGCTAATATGTTAATGCTTGGATTGCAGCACCAGGAAATACCTGAGAGAGGTACACCTTTGGCCATCCACAGGAATGGGTGGAAAACTTCAACCTGAGAGCTCAGACTTTCTGTAACCTTCTTCTTCTTCTCTGTGTCTGTGCTTTGTGGATCACAAAGGTTCAGGTGCGGCGAATAGAGCCCCCTAACATGTTAATGATGGTGGAATATTTCACTCCGAGTTTGTCAGTTTTATCCCCCATTAGCAGGCAGGAATGTCCTCTCCTCTTCTCCGCTCTGAGGCGATTGGTTCTCGTCTTCGGCTATTTACACATCACAGACAGCACATCTATTTAGGAAACAGCAGAGATAACGTCCGAGACATAATATGGGTGAATCAATAAAAATCTGTATATTCTGCCGTGTGTAATCTTTTCATAAACACAGACTGCAGCGGCGTGGTTGAGTTTCCTTTTGCGGATATTTCTTCACTAAGCTTCAGTGAAACAATCAGGTGAGCATTTTTGGTTTTAATCAGCTCCGGTGTGGATCAGTTGCAAGCTTGAGAAGAAAAAGATTAGATCATATAACATTGATTTGTGGTGCTTTTAATGTAGCAAGGGAACAACAAATATGTTATTTGTGGGTTTTTTAATATATATTTAAAAAAGAAACTTGTTGAAATTCCGGCTTTACATTAATACATACTGATGGCTAACTGTGTAACAATAAAAATAACTAGATGATCTTCATTTAGTGAGTAAAAACCAGGAGTAAACTATGTAATGAAAGACTCTTCAAGTTTTGCCCTGTCTTTGAGGTCTTAAATCAATTTAAAATGTGGAATAAAAAAAACAAAAAAAACAAACCAAAATCCTTTCTTTAACTTCTGACTATTACATAAAAAAAAAAAAAAACTAGGAGTAAAACATCTTGTTTCATTCACAGAATGAAAATGCACTTATAAAATTCACAAATTGCTGATTTCTACGTACAAGTGTGTATATGAGACACAATCTGCAGACTTCACCCTCTTTATCACAAAGCACAACTTGGCTGCACATTAGGCTTCTGATTGGGCTGAAGTACTCACTGGGCATTACTGAATAAATGGTGAAATATGAAGACTGATCCAAACCATATGTGTGCAGAGCTGCAGAAGGTATTCTGGGGGATTCTTACACAGATCCTCAGGTTTACACTCAACCATCAGAGGAGAGTGTATAATACTATCCAGAGCTCTTCGATATCTGCAGCCAGCGAAGCAGAAACAGCTTTACGTGCCTGACTGCAGAGGCTCTTCAAATATGGAGTGTAAAAACAACACCGCTGGGGCAAACCGTTGTGCCGCTGTCAGGCATGCTAGCGTTTGGCTCTTTTGGAAGGGGGCTCCTCTGATTTCTGTCCTCCCCGCGTTCGCACAGCAGGAGGGCTGGTCTCTCGCTTACGGCCCCCTTTCGCTGCAGCTGCTGCCGCCTGGCCCCTCGTCCCGCTGCGGGAGGGAAACAAGGAGCAAGTGTCAATCCATTTGTTCAAGAGTCGTGTTCATGTTAAATATACGGTTATTTGGGGAAAGTAATGCAATAACTAATACGTGTAGAAACAGTGGAGCTTGTTCACATAATCTCTGGATTTGAAAAACGGTGCTGGAGACTGAGTTGAAAATAGAGGGGGAAAAAAAAAGCCAGCTAGAATTTAACAAAGAGGAAAGTATTGTTTCCTTAAAAAAAAAAAAAAGTATGGAGAATAAGTAGAGAGAGAGAGGGGGGTCTTCGTTCTGTATCCATAAACTCTAGAGTCTAGAAGTTTAAAATAGAAACAAGACTTGAAGTCCTTATTTTGGGGCCTACTAGATTAATTTTATTTTGAAGGAATCAAAAAAGTGTACAAGCTGTCACTAAAGTTAAACGCAGGCTGGTTTAGACACCATAGATGCTGAGAAACAGTTTTTAAATTATTGTCTTAAAACTAAATTTTGATAAAGTATTAAATGTACTACTTCGTAATAAAGAAAAATAAAAAAATATATATTCAACTGTTTTTTTCCACCAATGAGCGATTTTAGTTGTACAAAGTTTAAGTTTTATTTTAAATTCATAATCTAGAGATAAAATAGTTAGCTGATCTAAAAATTTAGTGATTAAAAAAAAATTTAAATAATTTTATTTTTCCACCAAAAACCCACATTTCTTACTCCTAATGTAGCTAATTTAGTTAAATGATTATTTGACCTTCTTCTTGTTTGTTTATGTTAGTGGTATTGGGACACCTTTGATTTATAAATTAAAAAATAAATAAATAGAAATCACACAAGGTGAAGCACTGCAAGCAAAAATGTGTTTTTCTTTGAATCTCTGGTCAGTTTTTGATATTTTTCGCTATGTTGTTTCCTTGGAAGTTAACGGTCAAAATACAGATTCTGTTGTGTCTGTTTGCCATTTCTACAAATCTAAGCATATTTCATTAAAAATGAGTCACACTTATAATTTGGTGACTATTTTTAACTAGTTGCCAAAATATCTAACGCTTTCAAGTAAATACTACTTTCCATTAAATAAGCGACGACTACGATACAAACATTTACCGAATTTTCCAATTTATAATCTGGATTTTTATTTGTTATTTATTTATTTATTTATTTATTTTTTACACAAAGGTCATCTTGGAACATTTTATTCCGCAAAACAAGAAAAAAAAAAAAATCAGACTTTTTGTGGCTGCTGATCCTACGTTTAGATTAAGAAGAGATTCAAAATCCCTGCCTTAAAAACCATCAACAACAATTTACAAAAAAAAAAAAAAGAAGAAGAATTTGCATCTGGTTTTATGCAGTTTCAGATTTCTATTCTGGAAAAGCACACGTTTACATAAATAATGGCTCATTTGCAAATTTAAACAAAAGATTTCAGCGCAACCGTTACACTATTTACATGAAGAGGCCAAATGACCCAAATTAGTATCATCATCATCATCATATTAATCAATTACATACTGAAGTCCTATTACCACTGTTTGATTTACCTTTCTTAAACACAACTCAGGTTCTACAGAAGACTTGTTTTTATTTTAGGAGCTAATAAGTGAAAAACATCTTGAAATTCCAGGAAATCTTTTGGCAAAATGTTTTCTTTCACAGAGCAGCGACTGAGCTTGCTCGTGCTGCTGAAGCTCACCGTGTGCCAGCTGCGGTCTCCTCTTTACCGTTCTGTCTGCTTGCCCGGGTGGATGGTTTACTTGGCTTGTTTCTGGGGAACAGTAAAAAGAAAAATACAAAACAACAGTTGTTGCTTTAGTACTAAATCGCCTTTGATTTTATTTAATATGATTTAACAGCGACGATGCCTTCGAGGTGCAAATATTCAGCTCCAAAACAATCAAACACTCATTCGTTAACACTGGAGAAACTTTGCAGTTTCACAGTTCAGGTGAATTTTATTGCTCAGCATTCAATAAAAAAATATGTTGTTTTAACCCATCTGCAGGTTTTTGGCAATTTCTCTGTTTTGGTGTTACTGGAAATCTGAAATTTGAACCATCAGATAACGTTTAAATTACCTTTCAGCTTCCCGGCGAGAAGCCAACCGTGTTGTGGCTCTAGTTGCAGTTTCTTTTTCTTCCTCTCCTTCTTTCTCACCTTCATCTTCCTCCTCTTCCTCCTCATTCTGCTCACTTTCCTTCTCCTCTGCTTTTTTGACCTTTTTATCTGAGGGAAAGATGACAAAGTGTTGCAGGAGTTATTGGTTAAATATATAAAAGGTCTGTCAGATGGAGCTATAGAATCACTGAAGCACTCATCCACAGCAAATAATCTTATATCCCACCATCGTGTTAGCTTCACATTGACTGCTACAGCCTGTTGACTCCATTTTAATCACATTTTACCTGAATCCTCTGTAGCTGCTGCCTTTGATGGCCGTCCCCTCCGACCAGTCCGCTTTGGAGTCATCTCTTGGTCCTCTTGCTGTTGCTCTTCCCCGCCCTTGGAAGAGTTTAAAAAGGTCAGTGAACATACACTGGGAATTGTGACTGAGGTAAAAAGTCCTTACACAAACATCAGCATCATTATAAAAAGTAAAGTATGCAGATACATCATTTTTAAACATACGTCTTGTGTCTTCTTCTCGCTGCAGCTCTGCTCTTTTACATCCTCGTGAACCTCTGACTGACTCGCAGAAGGGGAACAGCCTGAAAAAAAAAATAAACCTGAGATACAAAGACTGCAAACTCACAACTGAAGATGTTTTTAAAACACATGAATCACTGTGGTAATTACACAGCTAGCCTGAGTGCTGTCTCACCACTGTCTTTATCAGGCTGTCGCTCATTTTGTTCCTGTCCACTGTTGTCCTGCACCACCTCCTCCGGAGCTCGAGCTTCCTGCAGGACAAAACAAGAAGAAATTCAGATGGAGGGTGCTGAATGCATACTGGAAGGAGAGCAGTTACAGATAAAGAAATCTCACCTCCACACATTCACACACCTCCATTTCCTCCGATTCTTTGGTCTCCACTGTTTGTTCACCTGCAATGATGATTAATCAAAACATTAAATTTTTTTTAAGTATCTTAAAGCTCACTTATTTCCAGACTTTCTTTAAGCCACTAGTTTTCAAACCTTTCCTTCATGGCCCAATTCAGAAACCAGATAAGTTCACACCAAACATTTACTATCAATCATTCACAGTACAAAGTCAAGTTACATTTAAATGACTTAAAGTTCCTGTTTGTTTTTCCCTTGTCAAAAAAACCAAACAAGCTCATATTCATCAACACACTTGCATAATTTGAAAATTCTTAATATGAGAAGCTGTTGAGGTTTGGCCCACTTGTTATCGATATAACATTTAAAAACCAGACTCACTGGTGTCAGCAGGATCGCTGCATTTGGCACTTGCTGCTCCTTCGCCGTCCTCTGGAACAGACGGCAGCAGACTGACCTCACTTTTGATTGGTTCATTTTTCTCTTCAGTTCTCTAAGAATAGGAAAAAACAACAACAAAAGAAACACTTAATGTACTCACTCTTACAAGGATAAAACATCAACGTAAACCAACAATGTCACATGAGAAACAAAGGCAAAGAAGCTGTAACGACACGTGTTATTAAATATTACGGACATGCTGAGATTTTCTTAACACACCTCTTCCACTGCTTCCGTCTCTGCAACTTTCTCCGATGAGGTTTGTTCGGGACTTTCAACAACTTTATTTTCGTCTTCTTTCTGCTTATCTGAGGTTCAAAAAAAAAGATGTATTTTCTAAAAGAATTTTAAAAAAAAAGAGCAAAACTCAAAGAAAAAAAAACTAACAGCTTGTGTTTTACATTATTCTATACTCAGCAACCACTTTATAGTGCAAAAAACTACAATCTAGAGAAAAAACAAATCTTATACTTATTCAACATGTTGTTAAAGGGAACCTACTACGCTCATTTCCTATTAGGCTGCACATTTTTTATCACTGAACTCTTCTAAGTTAGATTGGCACAAATCACAGTACTGAATAAACATTATTTCTCTTATACTAGCAGCAGGCGCTCGGTTCATTTGCCTGAATCAAGTCATTTCACTTCTCCTGCCGCTCGCTTTTAAGCCTGTTTTCTTCTGCTCAGCAGGAAAAAGAATAACAGATCCCAGTACCCAAGAAGCTAAAGAAGCATTAATTATCTAATAACACAAATAATATATTAATTTAAAGAAGCAGATATAGCCCTCCATAAAGTGCATCAGCTTTTTTCGCCTGTGATCAGTTTGTGTGTCCAAAGCCAAATCCATTTCTACATAATACAACTGTTCTTCTTATTTTCAGGTCATTTCCTTTTCGCACATTAACAGTGAACACTAATTTAAAGTGAGCAGCATACCAGCTGCGGCTTCTTTGGGTGCTGATCGTCTCCGCCTGCGGCTCGGAGTCTCCTCCAACTTCTCCACTTGTGTTGGTTCGTCTTTCGTCTCCTCCTCTGTGGGTTTGGACGATCGTCCCCTGCGAGGGGTTTTTACCTCCACTGGCTTCTCCTGCTCAGCGTCCCGGAGATAAAAATAACAGCAAACGTGTATTTTTAAACACAAGCAGAGATTGTTTTTGTATTCTTAACAGTATTTGTGATAAAGGTGAAGTGAATGAAGCGTTATTTACCTCAGCAGGCAGCTGCTCATTCGCCTCCTCACCTGATGTGTTAAAGAAACAGAGTCAATGCATTAGTTAACTAGACTCTACCTGGTGAAGGACACTTTTCAGTGGTCATAACTGGTTAACATGTTGTTTACTGACTTTATTGGAAGGGTTGAGATGAAGCCATTGTCTTCAGCTAACCAATTAATAAAAATCATTTTTTACCAATCACCCTTTTGTCTTTTAATTTCTTTGTATTTTGAAATTAGGTGAAGAAATAAATCTCAGCTACCATACCAGACTCTTTCTCTGCTGCAGCTTTCTGATTGGACAGCTTTCGTTTCCGCCTTCCTCTTCCCTCCGTTTTCTCCTCCTACAGAACAGAAAAGTGTTTGCATGCAGACTATTGTTCTATATTTCTGCACATCCATTTGAATGAATTTAAAAAAAAAAAAAAAAACTTCTGAGAGTTACCTTTTCTGAGAGATCTGAGCCTTTCTCATCATCTTGGCTATCTGCGCTGGAGACATTACCTGGAAATTTCAAACAAGCAGGACCAGCTGAGACTAACTGTAAAAGGACCAGCTGACAAGTACCGAGCATGTAGAAACAAAATGTAATCCTCTTAAAAGCATTACTCTGGCAACATGTTTCAAACCAGATACAGCAGTGTAAACTCAACAAGTGTGAGTAATTTTCCAAAGGAGCCACTTGACTCACTGATTTGTTTGACTAGCTTAGACTCAGATTCTCTGGCCTCCTCAGTCTTGTCTGGGACACTGGTTTCCATCTAAACCAAACAGGAGAAACTGATCAGATTAAACAGTTAAGGATGAGTAACATGTAAGTGAGCAGGGGTAAAAGCTAAACACTTACAGTCTGTGGATCGCTTTTCTCTGCTGAGACATTTCCTTCCTCCACTGACTTACTCTTAGCTTCACCTAGTGGTGAAAACAAGAAGGTTAAAACGGCGGCCTTTGAAAGTGTTTTTATGAATTTATCTGAAATATTCACCATCTGCAGACAAACTTACTGTTAATTATGTCCGTCTTGGTCCCATCCTCGTCACCTGCCGCCTCCTCTGCCTGTTGTTGAAATAAGATGACTGAGTTTGAGTTGTAAAAAACATACAAATACAAACAAATGTATGAAAATAAACAGTTCTAATTTGTTTCAGGGTATTGTGGATCACTACTCACCTCGAGGTTTTCCTTTGTGACGACATCATCTGGCTCTGGTTGTTCTTTATGATGAGATGTAGTTATTTGTCAGTCAAACACACCATTGTATTTTTCTCTGCAGTAACTTATTTCAGCGCTCACCTTGTTCACCAGGAGTTTCAGTAAATTCTTCAGTGGTGTTGGGAACACCAGCCACCGTGTTTTCCTCTGTGCTTCCTGTGGGCTGTTCGGTTTCACACACAGCAACAGCAGCTGGAAAATGTATTATGTTAATATAAAGCTATGACACTGATGTAAAAGGAAATAAGTTACCGCTGTATTATCACGAGAAAAGAAAAAGATGTGAGGTCTGTGTTCAAACTGTTCACTCTCTCTCCCACTGAGACAGTGGGTATTTGCAAAATAATGGACTCAGTAGCTACTGAGGCATTTTGCACAACGTTTGGATGTAATGTTACTAATTTTACATGAACAAATAACAGAACCCTGGCCAGTGCATTTGGATAAACACATATGCAAACACGTGCAATTGCAAATACTTCAGCTGAACTCTATCCACCTACACGAGGATGAATGGGACTGTCACTACTAGTACCAACAGCAGTAACCATTACATTTGAACCCAAACATGATCTTTTTCTAACAATAGCCATATGATTTTTAAAGCCTTAACTTAAACAACTAATGTATTTACAATGAATAACTCCTTTAAAAATAAAATATTAAAAACAAATGATGTGGAAAAATCTGTAACATGTGTCACTGGAACTTTTTTGAATTTTTTTTCCAAACCACCAACTCCTCTAACCCCCAAAATGCAGATTTCGTGGAAAATATTGATTTTGTGTATATGAATGCCAATCAATACACATGAGAAAAGAAATGTGAAAAATCATGTTCGGGGACACTATTGATGCTATTCGGAAATCATCAAACAGTCTCTGACCTGCTGAGCTGCCAGGAGACTAATCACTAATCTTTCAAGTCATTCAAAACCATTAAAATAACAACTTAATGAATCGCTAAACAAGCAGCTAAATTATTAAATATGCTTCTGGTTTGGATTTCGGGGAGACATCTATACATTAAGTCCATCTCTAACGGATTTATTTTCTGACCATACACATACATCACCTCTGACGTACTCAGTGCACTACAAATGGCTCCCCGCTACACTGTGCACTACAGAGTGAGCGATTCAACAGCTGGAACTCAGCTATGCAGATCTGGATTTAATGAACATGACAGATCAGAAAGTATACCCTCTTCAGGTGGTACTGCTGGTTTCTCATCCGACTGCATTTCAGGAAATATTTCAGTATTTTCAGCTTCTTTTGAAGGAATTTCATCTGCAGTAGCTTCATCCTCCTATGATAGAGAAAACATCAGACAATAGAAACTCAGAAAATACCACTGACAAAATATTCAGATTAAGTATAAGTATAGTTAAACTACATATTTTTGATTTGTTGGAGCTGTGACATTTACCTTTAGAGCCAAAGTCTCAGAGGTTTCAACATCTGAAATGACCGTGTTTACCTCTGTGCTTTCTGACTCATCTGTAAAGAGACACATGTTTAGCTCTGGTTTATGCTTACTTGTTTTACAGTCAATAATACACAATGGCACAAACCTGCAATGTCTGATTTTACATCAGCAAGCTCATCGGGTTCTTGAGATGCAACTGGTGATGGCTCAGCAGCCGGGGACTCAGTTTCAGCAGCCGGGGACTCAGTTTCAGCAGCCGGGGACTCAGTTTCAGCAGCCGGGGACTCAGTTTCAGCAGCTGTGTGCACTTCCATAGGAGGAAGCTGCTCCTCTTCAGCTGTAGTTGTCTCCATTGGTTGTGGGGCGGGCGGATTGACCGCCGACTCTTCTCTTGCTTCTTGGCACAGTAAGCTGGTGGACACTGTGCTGTCGGGATCCATGGAGAGCAGAGTCAGAGCTGCCTCTTTCATCTTCATATCAGCATCCTGAAGCTCCATCTCGGATGTCACATCCTCTTGGGTGTTCTCAGGTGGAAGTCTCGCCTCTGCTGACGTGCAGACGTCCATAAGAGTCAGCAGGGCGTCGGCCTCTGCAGGCACAGCTGGCATCTCGCACAGGCGTGACTCCGTCTCTCCCTCGGGCGGCTCGGGGGTGATGTCGCTCAAGGCGTCACAGGTATCGTCTGAGAACAACGTGGTGACGGTGGTGGTGACGGGATCGGAGTCTGTGCTTGTGTCTTGGAGAAGAGGTCGTTTCTTTGGTGGATCATCCGTCTCAAGACTCAGAGAGGAAACCGAAGGGGATTTATCCAACTTTTCCAGTTTCTCCTCTCTTGGTGCTTTCTCTTCTTGACTCTCATCTTTCTTTTCTGAAACTTTATCCTTCTTCTCCAGCTTTTTCTTTGCACTTTTACTGTCAGATCTCTCCTGTGAAGATTCTTCAGAGACTTTGCTCTGGTCTTTTGCATTTCCCTCTTTCTTCTTCTCTTTTGTTGCTTCAGGTTTGCTGACGCATGAAATTCCTGCACTTTTGACATCCGGACTGTGAACTCTCTTCTCCGTCTTTGGCAGCACTGGAGTCTTTGCCTCCTCTTTGGATTTTGATTTTGATTTTTCTAAAATTCTTCCTTTTTCTGATGATTTGACCCTTTTTGGATCTTTGTCACTTTCCGAGCTTGACCTGTGTAATTTCTGTCCATCTTGATCTGCTTTTGTTTTTTCCTTCTCGCTGTCTTTACTGTCAGTTTTAGATTTGAGTTTATCTCCAGGCCTGTCCTCACTGTGGCTCTTTGGCTTTTTCATGACGTCCTTGGAGTGTTTATCTTTCTTCTTGCTGCTGTTTGACTCAGGCTCCATGTCGGATCGATCCTCAGAGGAACCTGCAGAATCAGGGCGAAGCAGCTGCTTGAAATCACTTTTAACCGAGGTTTTCTCTCCTTTGGCCTTTTCCTTTTCTTTGATCTTATCTTTGTCCTTATTCTTGTCCTTCTCCGTTTTGATAGCCTCCACAGATGAAGTCTTCACCTTCTTTGGATCTTTAGAACCTCCGTCTTCAGAAACATTTTCAGACACCTTGCCTTCTTTTGTACTTCCTGTGATCTTCTTCTCACTTTTGATCTTGGGCTTCTTCTCAGCTTTCTCTTCAGAGGATACTTTAACAGCACTGCCTTCCTTCTGCTGAGATTCATCCGCCTGATGTTCAGATTTTTTCTCCTGCTTCTGTTTGAGCTTGGCACGTTCATCGGACAAGCTGCGTTCTTTCTCTTTGCGTTCTTTGGAGTGAAGCTCTTTGTGAGACAGACGGTCAAATTTTCCAACCGATCGTTGTCTGAGAGCCTCTTGGGAGCCTAGCTCCAGCTCCAAGATGAAGGAGTGTGTCCTTCCTTTGTCAGCTATCTTCTTTGCATCGCTGGAATCTTCTGAGATGCTGCCGCTTGTCCCTCTGTATCGCTCATCAGAATATGAAGGTTCGGACAGATTTTTCATCAGCTTATGTTGTGGTGTCTTTGAGGTGGTAGATTTCACTTCCTATTTTCAAAAATAAATGAAAAACACAGAGTTACAACTCATGATGAAAACCTGATGCCTGAAATCTGTTTCATCAACGTTAGCTTTTACATACCGTTTTCTTTACAGCGTCTCTCGTGTCTCCTTTCTTTTTGCCTGAAACATCTCCCTCTTTCCTTAAAAAGTAAAATTAATATGTTCATTTTTACGGTGTATATTAAGAAAAAAAAAATAAGCATCTACTGTACAAATTGTGTCCAAGCCTTTACACACCTTGAGTCTAGTTTTCTCTTCCTGTTGAGAGCCATTTTTTTCTCCAGAACTTTCCTCTCTTTGCGGGCTTCTTTGGCTCCGGGGCCTTCCAGGGCAACGGAGTCACTGCTCTTTTGTTTTTTGTTATCTGTGGAAGACATTGAGCCTTTTACGTCATGCAGATGTTACAAGTACACAAAGTTATTTCCAGGAGAAAATAAAGGACAAATATGCAACCTGGCCAAGGGAATACAATTTACGGAGTTTGTGATGTGAAGTTTGAACTAAATATGAGTATAAATTTTCTATTTTTGGACAACATCCAGACAACTCGACTGAAAGAAAAAAAAACGAAAAAAAAAACAAAAACCATGTGATCATCCCAAATAGATCAAAGGAAAACACAAAATTTGTAGGCACAAACAACTCTTTATTAAACTAATCTTTTAGGGGGGGGGGGGTTGTGCTGTAAAAATGTAGCACATCCCAAGTGTTATGTACACACAAAATGGTTTTCTCAGGACTCCATGCTGTCCTATAAATAGTTAAGTAGACCCTGTCATTCAGTAGCTTGTAGAACCACCTTTAGCAGCAATAAGTTGATATTCTAATTTTTGGAAGACTTTATCAGTCTCACATTTATCAATTTTATTTATATAGCACTTTATACTGTACGGTAGAGACCCTACTGTATTATTCTAGAGGAATGCTGTCTCACTGTTCTCTGCAGCATTGCTTCAGTTCATTGCGGTTTGCAGGCATTCATTTATGCCCAGATCTCTTAAGATCCCGCCACAGTCTTCCAGTGAGGCTCAAGTTTGCACTTTGACATTGCAACCTTGATTCTTTTCTAGTCATTCTTTTTTAGATTTGCTGCGGTGATTAGGATCATTGTCCTGTTGCATGAAATAGTGTCAGCTAAGTTTCAGCTGTCGGACAGATGGCCTAAAATTTTAAATCTTGAACACTTTGGTATACAGAGGAGTTCATGCTGAACTCAATGACTGCAAGGCAGCCCAAATCGTCACCTCTCCATCACCTTGTTTGACAGCTAATATGATGCATTTAGTTTTTGCAGGAATGGCACAATGCATTAGGGCTGAACACCTCCACCTCAGTCTTGTGGTTTAGGGGCAAGAGGCTTTCTCTTGAAAACCGTTCCTTCACAAGAGCCAAACTTGTGCAGCCTTTTTCTAAATGCACTGTCATTAATTTTAATGTTTAACATGCTAATTGAGGCCCGAAGAGTCTAGTTTTTGCATTTCCTCTGAACTTTGACCGCAGGGTGAAATTCTGGCACTGGCATTGAATCCTCCAGGCCAGCAATTTGGTAAGTCCTCTGCTATTTTATATGTGGGTGGACTCTTTGCAGTCCCGTGAAAGCATGGGGCAGGGAGTATATAACTAAACTAAAACAGTGGAATACACAAGATGAGGAAAATGAAGAAACACTGAAGGCCACAAGTGTGTATGACATAAAAACCTTGCTCTTCAGCCTGTGCTGCTTTCTGTTTGCGCTTCTCTTCCATTCGCTCTCTGTTCTGTTGTCTCTTGAGCAGCCGTTCTTCTTTGTCCTTCGCCTGGAAGGACCCCAGTTTGTTAAATAAATGTACTTAAAAGACAGCAGATGACACCATAAGACATAATGTGTTCAGTCTATAACCGTCCATTGATCTAAGCTTTTCATTTAACTAGAAAAAGTTTTAAATCTCTGCACGTAACATGTTAACATTTAAATAGCTCACAGCAGAACGACGACGTTCCTCCACAGTGATCTCATCATCTGAGTCGCTATAGTAACGGGAGTAGAGGAAGGGCTTGTGAACATAGGCCTTGCGGCGAGGTTTACGCTCTTTGTCTTCATCTCCTGTGTCTCCAGTGCTGTGTTTTTTTTCTTCCCTCTCACCTTCATCTGGGAGAAAAAGAAGCAAGTACATACAGAAAAAATATTTTAAAATATTTTCAAAGTTCTCCAACTAATGGTGATGTTATTCAAAAATAGAAAGCCTGCTGCCGGCAGAGACCATCAGGTGGAAGCTCGCCCTCTTCAGAAGAATCAGACAGCTGCTGCTCATCTTCACTTTCCCCCTCGAATGAGGACAGGTCGCTGGTGTGGACAGAGCTCACTGTGATGTCACTCAGGCCTTCCAGGTCAGAGTCCTCCAAAGAATACTCTGCAGGAAAAAGGTACTTAGAGATTTTAAACTTCTTTTAAGTGTAAGTGTAAGATAAGATAAGGTAACGAAGTGAAAACCTGAATATCTTTTAAATTCTTCACTTGTCCAAATAAGCACAGAATCATGGCATCATCACATTTTTGTTGTGTAAAGTAAATTTGCATTAAAGCCATGTCCACCATAAGAAAATGCATATAAATCCCTTCCCTGTGACAAATGTACAAAGTAATGTGAAGTAGGGAATGTAAATGCTGTATAGACAATCATACGATACAATAATTATGGTCTTAAAACTGTTTATTAATACTCACAACTGTATATCTATAATCTGCTATAGATTTTCATATTTATAACCATACATATAACCTGTTCATAGCTTGTACATTCACTTCAGTTATAGCCTGTACATACTTATAGTCCTCTGTCAGTGCGCCCCAGGGTGGCTGTGGCTACAATGTAGCTGCCATCACCAGTGTGTGAATGTATGGGTGGATGACTGGATGTGTGAAGCGCTTTGGGGTCCTTAGGGACTAGTAAAAGCGCTATACAAATACAGGCCATTTACCATTTATAGTTATAGTATATTCATAACACATCATATTATTGCTAAAGCACTTTCTGGATGGATGCAAACTGCATTTTGTTGCCTTGTACTTGTGACGTGTGCAATGACAATAAAGTTGAATTCTATTCTGTTCTATTCAATTCTATTCTATTCTAATGCTAAATAAATATAAAAACAAACAAAGGATGCTGCAGCTCACCTTCTTTTATCCTCTCTCTGGCCTTCTGTTTAGCCTTGCTTGTAGATTTCAGTAGATCATCATCCTGTTTTTCTTCTGAGGGTTTTCCACTGACTTTGCTTGTTGTTTTATCCTTCTCATCCTCTGTCTGCTCCTGAGCCACGGACTCCTCATCTTCCATTTTCACATCCTCCTTTAACGGCTCTTTTCCCAGTTCCACCTCTTCCTGTGTTTCCTCTGTCTTTACCTCTAATGCCTGAACCTCAGCTGACAGTTTTGCTTCCTCTTCTTCTTCCAGTGGCTTTACCACTTGGTGACTGTCACCTTCCGCAACAATACTCATGTCCTGCTCGCTATCCTCCACCATCACCTGCATGAAGTCATCTGCCGATTGGCTTTTACGTGCTTTTTCGGGTGCCGAGCTGGCTCTGACGCTAGCTTCTTGGTTTAGAGAAGTTATAGTGTCCAGGATGGACATGGCGTCGCTGGCAGTGGTAGTTGGAGTCGATGTTGAGGCTGTAAACATGAAATGACACTTGTTCAAATATTAAAATATTTGAGAGTAATCAAAGATATAAATCCACACGTGACATTTGCAAGCTGATAAAAATCATAAAATGTTGTGTACCCTGCTCAGGAATGCTGCTGTCTGGTTTGACCTCTGTTGAAAGCAGAGGGGCTGGTGGCTCCTCAGAGCAGCTGCCAGGGGACAGAAATTCACGGACAACCCTCTCCACCTGCGGCCTAAAGATATGGTTGATTTTAGGATCCACCACCTGGGCCACAATCCTGTCCACTCCCTGCTCCAGCATCCCAGATCTAAGAGACACAGATTGCGGTAAGTTTAGTTAATGTCGACAAGCCAGAACGAGAAGGAATACTATGTCTCACTTACTGCAGGACAAGCTGTCTGATGTTGTTTCTCAGTTGGTTTTTGTTCAAATGAGGGCTCCATGTGTGATTGGAGAGGTGATTGGAGACAAAGTTGTCCACTCGTTGTTTCAGATTCAAGTAGGCTGGCTGTAAAAGATTTGAATGTTTCCATTACAAATATCACACAAAGGAGAACATCACTGCAAATGGACATTACATGCTGAAATGAGACTTCAGACCTGACTAAAAACAGTTGAAATTGATAGGTTTTTAGGAATGGCTTGGAGATGAACAAAAAAAGCAGGAGTCCTGAGCTGGAGGTGGCAGAACCGTAGATGGGAGTGACAAGGACGGACAAGCAGAAATGAGTATATTAGAGAGATATTTCAGGTTGAGTGTATTGGAGAGAAAGTTACAGAGATGGTTTGGACATGCACAGAGGGATAGTGGATACACTGGACAAAGGATGTTGAATTTTTAACTGCCAGGCAGGGGGGGGAAAGGAGAAACCACAGAGAAGTTTAATGGATGTAGCGAAAGTGGACATACAGTAGTACACACATTTAGTAGCCTCAATTAAAAGGTAGCTTCTGTAGCCAAGCTGAGACCCCAGTGTCAAAACAGCTTCAACAAAAATACAGATAACGCACAACAGATAGTCCCCTAAACTGAATTTTACACTCATTAAGTAAAACACCGTCAAATAATGTGTTATGAGCATGCTTTTAGTGCTTACCTTTGTGTCAACGTCTGCCAAACAGTCCCTCCGGAACTGATCAAAGAGTCCCTGGGTTTTTAAATGATTTACGATCATTGAGACCAGCTGCGGATCTCCCGGTGGTAAACCAGCCATGTCTCAATTTAGTTGGCTTAGAATTTGGTGACTAAAAGCGATAAGGCTGTCAATACATCAGGTAAATTCCGATCACAGAGCACCAGCCTTCTGTTTATGGTTTGTGAAGTTCGAAGCAAGGGTGACCCGGAAACACCGCCTGTCCTGTCAAAAGAAAACCTTAGCCGCTTCAGTTGAACCGGAAGAGTTATGAAAGCATTCTTCAATATCAAAATAAAAGCGCTACGGTTAAAAAAAAATAGACATTAGGCGAATTAGTTATTATTTTAGCCAGGTTTAAAATCTCGAGTTCTCAGTTTTTCATGAACCTTGTAATATTTAGCGGGGCATACAGCTACTGAAATGTATTGAGCTAACTCTTGGTTATCTGACATGTTTTGTGCATCTCTGCCGATATAACTAGGCACTGAACACTTTGTGTGGCACTGTCTAGCGGTTTGAAACTGCAAGGTGTATTCAAACCCAGACGTTTTGCAGGTTATATGTGTAATTTGTGATTCCGAGTGACAAATATAGCAACGAAACTGATGGTTTCCAAACATAATAATTTCTGCGGTAACGGTTAACTATCAGTGAGATTATTTTGTGTTACTTTTAATTAACATTTGCAGTTTAAGTTAGAGCGCTCATTTTACAAAATTTGACACACGAGAGAAAAAAAATTAAAGTCCAGCTGTTATTGCGGACTGTTCTTTCGAAGTGAGAGAATTGTGTGAGAGCAAAAGTATTGGCAGCGGTGGGATTCGAACCCACGCCCCCGAAGAGACTGGAGCCTTAATCCAGCGCCTTAGACCGCTCGGCCACGCTACCGTGTGAATTTAGGTCTTGAAATTAGCATATAGCTACGACAATACTACTGGAATTAACTATTTTTAACCATTTCAAATTCAAATTCAAATTCAAATTTTATTTGTCACGTACACAGTCATACACAGTACGATATGTAGTGAAATGCTTGGACAACTGCTCGTGACCTAAAGAAAACAAAAAAGGAAAGGCTATGAATAAGATAGGAAATAAATATGAAAAATTAAAAAGGGTAAATTTAACTAGGAAGGAATAAAATATAAATTAAGGTTAAAAATGAAATAACTGTACAACACAAATTAGAATGAAGGGTAAATTTAACTGGGAAAGAATAAGATAAAATATATAAATTAAAGTTGAAAATAAAATAACTGTACAACAAAATACACAATATAGAACTATATAAGAATGTATGAAGAAATCTAAATATAAATAAATATATACACAATAACAGCAGCTGTACAAGTATTAACCGGAAATGAAGAATATAGTGACCAGTGTTGTGCAAAAACAAAGTCCAGAAAGTCCAGTGTGTGTGTAAGAACCATGTGTGTGGGTCAGTACTGTGTGGTGGTGTGATTGAGAGACCGTATCGCCTGCGGGAAGAAGCTCCTCCTCAGTCTCTCTGTGTTGGTCTTCAGGGAGCGGAATCGCTTTCCTGACCTCAGCAGAGAGAACAGTCTGTTGTTGGGATGGCTGAGGTCCTTCACGATCTTCCTGGCCTTGGTCCAGCACCGCCTGCTGTAGATTGAGTGCAGGTCAGGGAGCTCGGAGCGGATGGTGCGCTCAGCTGACCGCACAACCCTCTGTAGAGCTCGTCTGTCCTGCATGGTGCTGTTCCCGAACCAGGTTAAGATGTTTCCCGCCAGGATGCTCTCTATGGTGCACGAGTAAAAGTTCCTGAGCACCTTGGAGGGCAGTTGGAAGTCTCTCAAGCGTCTGAGGTGGTAGAGACGCTGTCGGGCCTTTTTCACCACGGTGTTGATGTGACAGGACCATGACAGGTCCTGCGTGATGTGAACTCCGAGGCATTTTTTTCTTCTGCCGTTTCATTCTTCTTAGGACAGGCTGGAATACTCCTTTTAGGATTTTAACCATTTTTGTATATTATATTGGTACTGATAGCTACCTCATCTTCTGCAATTTGGTAATGCACTTGAACATTTTACAGGGAAAAGGAAAAATCAGATATGTTAAGTGTTTTCTCCAACTCATTTCATTTTTTAAACATAAGTTGATGCCTGCAAAACATTCAAAAGGAGCTGGGGCAGAGGCAAAATAACCCTTTAAACCAGGGGTCCCCAATACCAGTCCATGAGGTCCGGTGTCCCTGCTGGTTTTAGATCTCACCCTGGGTCAACACACCTGAATCACATAATTAGTTTATTACCAGGCCTCTGGAGAACTTCAAGAGATGTTAAGGTAATTTATCCATTTAAATCAGCTGTGATGGATCAAGGACACATTTAAAACCTGCAGGGACATCGGCCCTCGTGTACTTGGATTGGGGACCCCTGCTTTAAATGTAGTAACAAGTAACAATCTGTAACATTCTCAATTAGCAAGTTAATTTAAAACAGGTGTGGGTATCAAAATTGGGTATTAAATGGGTATGCACCAGAAGTTCAGCCTTTATGAGAAAAGATGGGTTGTGTTTCACCACTGTGATGTTGTGAGAAAATAAATCAATCTTTCACCATAAAAACAATGTTTCTTAGTGCAAGATAACATTGTGTGGGAGACCTGAGAAATCATTGGGCGTAAAGGCCAAGGGAAGAAACTCCTGCTGAATGTGTGTGATTTTCAAAAGGTTTGAAGGTATTGCATTCAAAATCATCATGCTACTCTGACTGACATAGCCAAGTGGGCTCAGAAGTACTTCAGAAAATCAGTGTCACTGAACACAATCTGCTGTTATATCAAGCTCATCTGAGATGGAACGAGTGACAATGGAAATGTGTTTTGTGGTCAAATAACTCCACGCTGGGGGGAGGATTAGCGTCGAATTCTACATTCCAAAGATGGAAAAAAAAAAAAGGTTGGATGGTATGGTTTGTGCAACACTGCCCATGGCATGGGGGGGGTGGTTGAAGGCGTAATTGATGCAGACTTCATAGGACTTCTAGAGGGACATATGCTTCCATTAAGACAATCTCTTTCCAGGAACTCCATGTGTATTTCAGGAGAATATCAGTCTGACTTCATAAACAGTCTGTGTGCTTGACTGGCCTGTCTGCAGTCCAGAGCCGTCTCCCACTGAAATTGTCTGGTGCATCATTAAAGAAAATCAGATAGCCGACCACAGGCTGTTACTTACTTACAGCAGGAATTGCAAAGATTCTGTGTGTAAAATTGCAACAATTTCTTCAGTTCCAGAAGATTGGTGTGTAATTAAAAGAAAATGTGATGCGACCCAGTGGTAAAGTTCCCTCTGTCCCAACATTTTCGGAGTGTGTTGCATCAAGGATCAGCTACCCTGCCATGAACTGTAAACTTTCCAGTGAAGCTGAATCTTGGACACGATTAAGTGTTCCAACAGAACAGTGAACCCAAACACATATCAAAGCTGGTTTTGAACATATAAAACAAGTCAACTTGAAGCTCCTGGAATAGCCTTCCCCACCTCAACCCTATTGAAAATTTGTGGATTACGCTTTTTAAAAAAAACAAAAAACAAAACCCACACAGGTCTGTACCAGGACACCAACACATTTAACCCTGGAGAACCCATGGGGTCAAATTTGACCCCATGGTTTCTCTAGTAAACCAATGGGGTCGGCTCTGACCCCATGGGTTCTCCAGGGTTAAATGAACTCTACTCATAATCCTGCCAAGACTGTTCAAATATCCAGCCAGAATTATGCCAGAAGCTTGATGATAACTACCAATAGCCCCTTTCAGGGTGCACCTTCAACCAAATATTAGAGGGTGTATATATACACTTTTGCTCTTGTGGTTTACACAAAAAAAAACCCAAATTACTTACTCTTACTTGATAGAAGTCTGTGACTACAAATCAATATATATATTTTTTAAATGTTGTATAAGCAACTTAATATAACCCTTAGCAAAGGTAGGACTTATAGTTGCATTACACTACCCAGGTTTGCCAAGCAGCTAGATATAAACTCTGTGATCAATTACTCATTTGATGCAAACAAATCCTTTTACAATATTTATTAGAAAGTTAAAGTACATCTTGAAGGAAATTAAAACATGCTTTCCTGCACAAGCCCCAAACCCCTCGGCACAAACTATTCAAGAATATAAATGAGGCAGTCTAACAGTAGTATTTTGACGTCAACACCATCTGAGGCAGCAATCCAAAACAAAGCTGTGTCAATTTTGAAAAGTAAAGAAATCACAATTACCAAAAACAAAACACACTTCTAGAGAAGGCACTATACATAGATAAGGACATACATAAGGACTGTACATTTGGGGGGGGGGA